>NW_025166384.1:0-1667 GCF_004010195.1 Chiloscyllium plagiosum
TCATTTGTAAGCCCGTCATCCGGAATCAGTGTTCTGGTCTCCAGCATCTGCAGTCTTCACTTTCTCCTCGCTCCTCGGATGCTGCCTGGCCTTCTGCGCTTTTCCAGCACCACACTTTCGACTCTGATCTCAAACATCTGTAGTCCTTACTTTCTCGCAGAAAATACGTAGACGTGGAACTGAGGGTTATTTAGCGGTTTAGATACGAAATTGGCTAGCTGAAAGAAGACAGAGGGCGATAGTTAATGGGGAATGTCCATCCTCGAGTTCAGTCGATAGTTGTATATTGTAAAAATCTGTTTGGGGGCGACTGTTGCTTGTCTTTTTGAAAATGACCTTAATGAGGAAATGGAAGGATGAGTTAGTACATTTACGGTTCACAGTAAGGTCGGTGGAGCTGTGGGCAGTGCTGAAGGATGTTGTAGGTACTGAGCTGTAATGTTCTATGTTCATGGACCTACAATGGGTTGAATAGCTTCCTTCTGTGATATAACAATTCTGAGGTACTCTGACCCACAAGAAAAGCTTTAGGTGCCTGGAGAGACAAGCTGGTCCAGGAAAGGACACACACTGCACAAACATCCATCAACTCTTCCTGTTCTCTGATATGTAGCGGCCTCAAAATATCTGCCCAAACAAAATAGTTTGATTCAAATTCAAACAGTCAGGAGGACGTTCATCTGAGGGGATTGTCATCAAGAGGACTTAATGAATAATAAAATTTCATAATAACACAAATAATAAAATAATATCACAGCAGCATAATAATTGGCAGCAGAGTAAAACTTACAGTTGCAAATAGTTCCAAGTTCAACATTGTGTTCAGTTTTGGTCACCTTGCTATGGGAATGATGGTATTCAACTGGAACTTTAAAAGGGTATTACTAGGACTCAAGGGTCTGAGTCATGGGGAGAGGTTGGATAAGCTGGGACATTTCTCTTTAGATCGCAGGAGACTGAGGGTGGCATGAAGTGCTTCGAGAGGCTAGTCATGGCCCACATCAGCGCCAGTCTCCTAGCCTGCCTCGATCCCCTACAATTTTCCTACCAGTGGAATGGTGCCATATTTCTGGAACATCTGGACAACAAGGACACCCACGTCAGATTCCTGCTCATTTACTATAGGTTCACCTTCAGCACCATTATTCCCTTCAGACTGATCACAAAACTCCCTGACCTTAGTTTTGGCTCCGCCCTCTGAAATTGTATCCTCAGCTTTCTGACCTACAGTGCACAATCAGTGAAAATAGGTAAGTGTGTCTCTTACATGATAGCATTCAACACTGAAATCCCAAAGGATGTGTCCTCAGCCCCCTACTATACTCCCTGCACACCCACGATTGTATTGCCAAATTTTGAACGAATGCCATCTACATGTTCACTGATGACACCATCATAGTAGGACCGGTATGTAATGATGGCAAGTCAAAATACAGAACGGAAATAGAGGACTTAGTGATGTGCTGCACTGAGACCATCCTCTCTTTCAACATCGGCAGAACTAACCAACTGATCAATGACTTCAGAATGAAATGAGGAGAACATGCCCCCATCTGCATCAATGGAACTGAAGTTGAAAGAGTGGAAAGCATTAAGTTGCTTGGAGTGACGATAACCGACCTCCCATGTATATATGAAGGCCGAGACGGCACAAGAACGCCTTTTCT
>NW_025166385.1:0-1667 GCF_004010195.1 Chiloscyllium plagiosum
CCTGATATCCAGGTTCATTAGGGTTCCAATGGATTGCCTGATATCCAGGTTCATTAGTGTTCCGATGGAATGCCTGATATCCATGTTCATTAGTGTTCCGATGGAATGTCTGATATCCAGGTTCATTAGGGTTCCAATGGAATGCCTGATGTCCAGGTTCATTAGTATTCCAATGGAATGTCTGATATCCAGGTTCATTAGTATTCCAATGGAATGTCTGATATCCAGGTTCATTAGGGTTCCAATGGAATGTCTGATATCCAGGTTCATTAGTATTCCAATGGAATGCCTGATATCCAGGTTCATTAGGGTTCCGATGGAATGCCTGATATCCAGTTTCATTAGGGTCCCAATGGAATGTCTGATATCCAGGTTCATAAGGGTTCCAATGGAATGCCTGATATCCAGGTTCATTAGTATTCCAATGGAATGTCTGATATCCAGGTTCATTAGGGTTCCAATGGAATGCCTGATATCCAGGTTCATTAGGGTTCCAATGGAATGTCTGATATCCAGGTTCATTAGGGTTCCAATGGAATGCCTGATATCCAGGTTCATTAGTATTCCAATGGAATGTCTGATATCCAGGTTCATTAGGGTTCCGATGGAATGCCTGATATCCAGGTTCATTAGTGTTCCGATGGAATGCCTGATATCCATGTTCATTAGTGTTCCGATGGAACGTCTGATATCCAGGTTCATTAGTATTCCGATGGAATGTCTGATATCCAGGTTCATTAGGGTTCCGATGGAATGCCTGATATCCATGTTCATTAGTTTTCCGATGGAATGTCTGATATCCAGGTTCATTAGGGTTCCAATGGAATGCCTGATATCCAGGTTCATTAGTATTCCAATGGAATGTCTGATATCCAGGTTCATTAGTGTTCCGATGGAATGTCTGATATCCAGGTTCATTAGGGTTCCAATGGAATGCCTGATATCCAGGTTCATTAGTATTCCAATGGAAAGTCTGATATCCAGGTTCATTAGTGTTCCGATGGAATGTCTGATATCCAGGTTCATTAGGGTTCCAATGGAATGCCTGATATCCAGGATCATTAGTATTCCAATGGAATGCCTGATATCCAGGTTCATTAGGGTTCCAATGGAATGCCTGATATCCAGGTTCATTAGGGTTCCAATGGAATGCCTGATATCCAGGTTTATTAGGGTTCCAATGGAATGCCTGATATCCAGGTTCATTAGTATTCCAATGGAATGTCTGATATCCAGGTTCATTAGGGTTCCAATGGAATGCCTGATATCCAGGTTCATGAGTATTCCAATGGAATGTCTGATATCCAGGTTCATTAGGGTTCCGATGGAATGCCTGATATCCAGGTTCATTAGTGTTCCGATGGAATGCCTGATATCCATGTTCATTAGTGTTCCGATGGAATGTCTGATATCCAGGTTCATTAGGGTTCCAATGGAATGCCTGATATCCAGGTTCATTAGTATTCCAATGGAATGTCTGATATCCAGGTTCATTAGGGTTCCAATGGAATGTCTGATATCCAGGTTCATTAGTATTCCAATGGAATGCCTGATATCCAGGTTCATTAGTATTCCGATGGAATGCCTGATATCCAGGTTCATTAGGGTTCCGATGGAATGCCTGATATCCAGGGTCATTCGTATTCCAATGGAATGTCTGATATCCA
>NW_025166386.1:0-1667 GCF_004010195.1 Chiloscyllium plagiosum
ATTATATTTGATCTGCTATATTTCCCATTACTGATTGCAATGAATCTACCTCAAAAGATACAGAAACTCACCACTGTGAGTAAAAACCTCTCAAACTTTGGGCAAAGCCCAGGCTATTGCCTTAAGAGAATAAACTCCATACAATAATGCAACAAAGAAAAGCAGATTGAAGTCAAATGATGCACAGGTTTGATAGAGAGCAAAATCCTCTCTAACCTAGCAGAGTAGAAAAGCTGCGCATTTATATAACATCTTAATACCACCTCAGAGTATCCTAAACATCTCTTTCCAGATCTCTGACACAAGTGCAGAACCCCTGGGGCCACTGTCAACTACATACTATCAATCCCAGGGAATCATAGACGGAAATATCAGCATGTGCCCATGTAACAGTTTAAAATGTGTTTAATACCTCCGCTCGAGTAACTAACAAAATTTTTTCGAGGTATGAACAGTAAATGAGAATAAGTCACTTGGCGCTTCGAGCCTATTCCACCATTCAATAAGATCCTGACTGACCCGATATTAACAAGCTTATAAAACATTCCGCTGACAATATCCCACTTTAGCTTCTCTCATTCTATCATTTTGGTATATTCCACTCCACATCTATTCTAATCTGAAGAATAATTTTCCTGCTGTTAGTCACTGTTCCACACTGTACTCCTTTCCTCATTCTCGAATTTAAAGAGCCTGCAATGCTTTCCCTCAGCCTATTCTTTAGACAAGATAAAATAGATTGTAACAGACTCCACTGTTTGCTTGTACTTGACACAATGAGAAACATTGAAATATTTCAATACACTCCTTTGGTGCCAAATATGATTTGTTTTAATCCTTGAAAACCGGTTCAGTTCGTTTTATATTTGCATTGAATGGTATTTCAGTTTGATCCAGATGTTAGTATAAAGTGAAATGTTGCAGCACTGAGCTTTGTCTCATTCTCCTTTGGTGGAAGTTGGACAGGAGCGCTTTCTTACAACAGAGGGTCAAGAGAGTGAAAAATGAACGGCCAAATTGAGTAATAATACATGCAGGTATTACTGCAGGTCTGACAAAGCCAATTTTCAATCAGAGATGTACTATACAACAACCGAAGTATTTTTGATCATGTAGTCACATGTTAGAAATGTGATATCTAATTTGTGTACCGTGAGAAAAGCAGAAAGGAGATGATGACCAGATCATCTGCTCATCGGGATTGAGCGATAAGTATTGGCCGGGACACCAGATATAATCTCACTTTAATTCAAAGTAATAAGAGTCCCTTTAGAGGGCAGTGTGGCTTTGGTTTAATGCCTCATACACGTCTGATGTGCAGGATTATTTCAGGATTGCACTGCCGTGGCAGTATCAATTAGTGTATTCTAACCCCGAGGGTAGATCTTGAACCCTCCGACTCAACGATCAGCATTATACTTATTGGACCTGAGCAACACACAATGCTCTGACAAGTGGCTTATTATTTCCATCCCCAGGGATCAATGAAGCAATTAAGGGCAATTGCACCAATTCTGTATGAGATGCAAAACAGACCTCTGATGATAGAATGATAGTCTCCCCACCCTTGGTCAGTAGGCTTATTTTCCTAAATTAGATTTAGTAGACTTGGATTCCTGTCCCACCTACTCCATAGGTGTGTCATACATCGCTGAACATTTTAATTT
>NW_025166387.1:0-1667 GCF_004010195.1 Chiloscyllium plagiosum
GTTAGATACATCATCCTTTTCCACCCTCTGTGGTTGGGAGTCAGAGTGCATGAGATACACTTTCCTTCCCGCTCTGAAACTGGTGTCACGGTGTTAGACACACTAGCCTTTCCACGCTCAGGGCCTGGTGCCACATTGTATTAGATACATTGTCCTTTCCACCCTTTTGGACTGGGAGTCAGAGTGCAGGGATGGACAGTGAAGTAGAAAGAGAGACAAATGGAGAAGGTGGTGTATTGCTGTAGACAGATCACTTTACTCAGTGAGAGTCTGTTGAAATATCAGTGATGTATTTAGCAATGAATGACCTATCATGGAGAGAAGGTGGGAAATGAAGAATGTAAAATTGTGATTGATGAGAGTTAATGATATGAAAAGTATGATGTTGTTGTTGCTCGAGTGATAGAGACTGTGAAATAGACATAGAGAGAAAGATGGACAGAATATGTGAGAGACAGAACGGATTGAGAGCCACTGAGTAAGAGGGCATTGAGATGGCAGAGATAAACTATAAGACGGAAAGGGAGAGGGGGAGAGAGAGAAAAACAGCTATTGGGAGAGAAAGAGAGAAGGTCAGTAAGAAATTGGAAGAGGGACTGTTGCAGAGATCAAGACAGACAGAGCGAGATGTAGGGATACAAATAGTGACTGCAATAAAGAGAGACACTGAGTGATTAAAACAGTTAGGGAATAGACCGAGAGAGGTCGCAAACCTGTGTGTTCACAGCTCTTGATGCGCCACATGTGATTAGCTGCGTAATGTGACAGTGAGTTTACACCTCATTGCACCCTGTACCCCATCGACGAGTCTGGCACATCTTAGCCAAAGAGGAATGCGTATGGATAGACACTGCCTGGGTACCTGGACTCCAGCCCAGCTCACCTCGGGCATGGAAATGGCAGTGGCGGTATCTGTACAGTTCTGATTCATGTCAGAACAACATTGCTGTTCTCACAGTGAGAGAGAGGGAGAGAGAGAGAGAGATGGACAGATAAACATAGAGGGCTGAAACAGACCGACCAGTCCAACAAGTCCATGCCAACCATAATCCCAAACTAAACTAGTCCCACCTAACTGCCACTGTCCCATATTTCCTCCAAATCGTTCTATTTCATATTTCCATCAAGATGTATTTTAAATGTAGTCATTGTACCCACTTCCACCACTTCATTGTGAAGTTCATTCCACATGTGAACCACCCTCTATGTAAGAAAATACTCTCTGATGTCGACTTTAAATTTATTTCCTCAAAAATGTGCCCTCGAATTCTGGAAAAGACAACCACCACCAACTTGATCTACGCCTCTCGTTCTTTGATAAGCTTCAGTCAGGTCACCCCTCTCAACCTTCTATGCTCCTGTGAAAAAAGTCCCAACCTATGCACCATTTCCTGATGACTCAACCGTTCCATAGCCAGAACAATCCTGGGAAATCTCCTCTGAACCCCCTTCACCTTGATATCATCCTTCCTATAACTGGGCGACCAGAACAGCAAACTGTATTCCAAAAAGGCCGCATCGATATCCTGTACAATATCAACATAACATCCTACTTCTTCAACCGAAAGGACGAAAGAATGAAAGCAAGCGTGACAAATACCATTTTCAACCATACTGTCCATCTCTGACACAACCTTTAAAGAACGATAAAGTGAACTCATCGGTCG
>NW_025166388.1:0-1667 GCF_004010195.1 Chiloscyllium plagiosum
CTGTGGGCAATTTAGCATGGCCAATTCACCTGGCCTACACATCTTTGTACTGTGGGACGAAACCGGAGCAAACCCACGTAGACATGGGGAGAATGTGTAAACACCACACAGAGACGGGAATCGAACCCTGGTCGTTGTTGTGAACGTTTTTTATCCTCCGTTTTTTAACTTATTCCTAAATTTACAATGCTGGACATTTTAACTTTATTTTTCCCAGAACTGTAACTGACGAAGCTGTACATTGCGATCTTTGTATCGAAGATGGCACTATAAGCACCAACCTAGACACCTTTCATTGTACTCATTTGACAATACAGCTAACACTTATTCTAAGCCTGCATTTCTCATGGCTAATCCAACTAGCCTACACATTCAGACTGTGGGACAAACGCGAGAGCACCTGGCGGAAGCCCACACAAACACCGGGAGCATATGCAAACGCCACACAGATAACTGCCAAAGACGAGAATTGAACCCAGGTCCCTGGTTGTGTGAAGCAGCAGTGTTAGCCATGCTCATGTATATCTTACATAATGACCCATAACCAGCAAAGGAACTGAGGAATTATAGTCATCCATGTAAGCAGAATTAATCAATCACCTCACGTCAGAAACCGGTGATGCATTATCTAAGCATTCCATAAAAGTATAGAACATGGGGTGAAGAAAGTGAATGATTTAAATGAGGATTTGGAAATGCAAGGACTGATTAGGAATAGTTAACATGGCTCTGTGCGTGGGAAATCATGTCTCATTTACTTGATTGAGTTTTTTTGAAGAAGTAACAAAGAGGATTGATGAGGGCAGAGTGGTGGACGTGATCTATATGGACTTCAGAAAGGCGTTCTACAAAGTTCCCCATGGGACACTGGTTGGCAAAGTTAGGTCGCATGGAATACAGGGAGAATATGCCATTTGGATTCAGAACTGGCTCAAAGGTAGAAGACAGAGGGTGATGGTGGAGGGTTGTTTTTCAGACTGGAGGCCTGTGACCAGTGGAGTGCCTCACAGAGATTTATAAAAACATGAGGGGCATGGATAGGATAAGTAGACAAAGTCTCTTCCCTGGGGTGGGGGAGTCCAGAACTAGAGGGCATAGATTGAGGGTGTGAGGGGAAAGATATAAAAGAGACCTAAGAGGCAAAGTTTTCACACAGAGGGTAGTATGTGTATGGAATGAGCTGCCAGAGGAAGTGGTGGAGGCTGGTACACTTGCAACATTTAAAAGGTATCTGGAAGGGTATATGGATAGGAAAGGTTTGGAGGGATATAGGCCAAATGCTGGCAGGTCAGACTAGATTGGGTTGGGAAAGCTGGTTGGCATGGACGGGTTGGACCAAAGGGTCTGTTTCCATGCTGTACATCTCCAAGACTCCATGACTCCATGACTCCATGAGGAAGTTGCAAATTGATGGAGAAGTACATGAACTAATCAAGTAACGGGATGATTAAGTTAATGCACACACAAACTAAACATGAACTCCTTTGTAAGCCAATTCATGCTTCCCTAGAAACTGTGTGTATTATACTGATTAGAACTTTGAGCCAGACCAGGACAGATAGTGAAGAAAAGTCGAGAGTGTGGTGCTGGAAAAGCACAGCAGCTTAGGCAGCATCTGAGGAGCAGGAGAATCGACGGTTCGGGCATATGCCTTTCATCAGAAATGT
>NW_025166389.1:0-1667 GCF_004010195.1 Chiloscyllium plagiosum
TGAGAGTCTGTCACACTGGGTCACTGACAGTCTGCCACACTAGGTCACTGAGAGTCTGTCACACAGGGTCACTGAGAATCTGCTACACTGGGTCACTGAGAGTCTGCGATATTGGGTCACTGATAGTCTGCTCCACTGGGTCACTGAGAGTCAAACACACTGTGTCACTGAGAGTCTGTCACACTGGGTCATTGAGAGTCTGTAAAACTGGGTCACTGAGAGACTGCCACACTGGGTCACTGATTGCCTGTCACACTGGCCCACTAAGAGACCGCTACACTGGGTCACTGAGAGTCTGCCACACTGAGTCACGGACAGTCTGTCAAACTGGGTCACTGACAGTCTGCCACACTGTGTCACTGAGAGTCTGCCACACTGGACGACTGAGAGTCTGCCACATTGGGTCACTGAGAGTCTGCTACATTGATTCATTGTGCGTCTGCTACACTGGGTCACTAAGAGTCTGCTTCACTGTGTCACTGAGAGTCTGCCACACTGGGTCACTGAGACTCTGCATACTGGGACACTGAGAGTCTGTCTCACTGGGTCACTGAGAGTCTGTCACACTGGGTCATTGAGCGTCTGCCACACTGGGTCACTGAGAGTCTGCCATACTGGGTCACTGAGAGTCTGCCTCACTGGGTCACTGAGAGTCAGTCACACTGGGTCATTGAGAGTCTGCCACAATGGGTCACTGAGAGTCTGTCACACTGGCCCACTGAGAGTCTGCTTCATTGGTTCATTGTGCGTCTGCAACAGTGGGTCACTAAGAGTCTGCTTCACTGTGTCACTGAGAGTCTGCCACACTGGGTCACCGAGAGTCTGCTACACTGGGTCACTGAGAGTCTGCCACACTGAGTCATGGACAGTCTGCCACAATGGCTCACTGAGAGTCTGTCACACTGGGTCACTGAGAGTCTGTCACACTGGGTCATTGAGATTCTGCCACACTGGATCACTGAGAGTCTGTCACACTGGGTCATTGAGAGTCTGCCACACTGGGTCATTGAGATTCTGCCACACTGGATCACTGAGAGTCTGCGATACTGGGTCACTGAGAGTCTGTGACACTGGGTCACTGAGCGTCTGCCACATTGGTTCATTGAGAGTCTGCCATACTGGGTCACTGAGGGTCTGTCACACTGGCCCACTGAGAGTCTGTCACATTGGGTCATTGAGAGTCTGCCACACTGGGACACTGAGAGTCTGCCACACCTGGTCACTGATAGTCTGTCACATTGGGTCATTGAGAGTCTGTCACACCTGATCACTGAGAGTCTGCCGCACTGGGTCATTGAGAGTCTGTCACATTGGGTCATTGAGAGTCTGCCACACTGGGTCAATGAGCGTCTGTCACACTGGGTCACTGAGAGTCTGCTACACTGGCCCACTGAGAGACTGCCACACTGGGTCGCTGAGATTCTGCCACACTGGCCCACTGAGTGTCTATTACACTGGCCCACTGAGAGACTGCCACACTGGGTCACTAAGATTCTGTCACACTCTCTCACTGAGAGTCTGTCAAACTGGGTCAGTGAGAGTCTGTCACATTGGGTCATTGAGATGCTGCCACACCTGGTCACTGAGTGTCTGCCACACTGGGTCACTGAACGTCTGCCACACTGGGTCATTGGGAGTCTGCCACACTGGGTCACTGAGAGTCTGTC
>NW_025166390.1:0-1667 GCF_004010195.1 Chiloscyllium plagiosum
ATGCGAAGAATGCCTTCGTTTGGCAGGAAGAACGTGATTCATGAAAAGCAGAAAAGTAACGGTGAAACAATGGGGGACGAAAACGTACAGGGATGTAGTTGAATGCTTCTGTTCCTTATGGAGAACACATGAATCTGCTGGAATCCATTTAAACAGGCAGGAAGTTGGAAAACCACAGCTTGCCAGGCTGCCTCAGAGTTGGAGAAGTCAACATTTAGCAGGTATCAATTATTGCCGATTGGGACAATCCTTGAGGGACAGCCTCCCGCCTGTTTACCCCTCTGCTTATGTAAACAGAATGGGGTTTTAAAGCGAGTCATGAAGAAAGAATAGTCCAAACGGGTCAATTCGTCATTTTTTGGAAGTTGGGCTCTCCTGAGACCTTCAGCACTTTCAAAAGATGTGTTTGTCTAGTTCCCTCTATGGGTCAAAATGGGGTTCAGTTGTCCCGCAGTTCATGAACAAATTTGACGGTATCTGACTTCAGTGTCATTCACTGATTCGTTTGAGATTAAAACTTTGCAGGGAAAGTCTCATTCGGATGAACATTTCAGACGTCAGGCTGTGGGCCAATGAGTGGAAATTGGAAACGAGAATATTTGGATGTTTGATGACTGGCACTGACATAATGTATTATTCTGTGCTGTAAAAGGACGGTGTCACAAACACTCTTTTTTGGAAGGAATTTCTCATCGCAGGAAAAGAAACCTATGCTGTTAAGAGAAGACGCAATTGCACATGCCGTCCTTCCGGGTCGACTAGTGGTTACGATACAGCGCTTTCACTGCTGTGGTTTGGGTTAATTTCTTGGTCGGCGAATCTGGATTTATTGTTCCTGATAAGGGCAACAACAAAAGTGAGCGTCTTTGACATTTCAAACGCGTCCGCATGTGCCTTGCATAATTGTGCAGGGCCGCAAGGTGGCTCACTGGGTATCACTGCTGCCTCACAGCGCCAGAGATATGATTTGCCTACAACTGGGTCGACTGTCAGTAAGGTGCCTTATTCAGGAGCAAATGAAGAGAAAATGGGTAAGGAATTGTTCTGTGAGGGTTAATCCCAGGAGGATTGGTGTGCATTTGTTGCATCGAATAGGCAATTTCTGAACTGTAGGCATTACATGTTCCCTTATTGTGATGCTTTAGCACATGTTCAGACAGGGGAGAAAAGTGAGGAAAAACAGTCACGACCCAATCAGTGATTGATCCATTGTGCAACAACCATCGGATTCACTTTTGACTGAACTAGCTCCCATTTTCCCTACATTGGTAATGGTAGTATACAGCATTAGAGCGGGTTTTCATGTGTTGTTTTGGCCCCAGCATCCTTTCTCAACATGGACTATACTGGGACATAAAGAGCTGATAAAAGACATGGATGGCGATGACTGGAATGAAAAGACGTCAGGAAGAATGGACAGCGTTTACTTGGAAACAGAAAAATGGAAAGAAGCCAACGATGTAGTGGGGGATAATGCCTTTTGAAAAGACAAAGCGGGGTATCATAGGATGGTGGAAAAGACGAATAGATCATGTGGCGTGAAACCAGGTAAAACTGAGTTGTGTCCGTATAGAAAGTTTCTAGGCGATATGAATTTGGTGAGAGTAAACAGGAGGGAAATTCCCTCATTCGGCTGGATCTAAATCTAGAGTACAGAACTTGAAAAC
>NW_025166391.1:0-1667 GCF_004010195.1 Chiloscyllium plagiosum
TTCCCGTGGGGACGACGTATTAGTATTGCCACCAGTGGTAGGAAATCCCTTCAAGCCAGGTTTACTCGCCCCTTTCAAATTAAAAAAAAATGTTGAGTCAGTTAACCTATGGTAAAGATACCAGATATGACAAAAAACGTAATCGTGTATGCCATGTGAATGAATAATGCTCCAGCCACATTTAAGACTCAGGAACATAGTTGTGGTCAGATAAACAAATTGTGCAGTTATTCTGTATGATGTAGTGATCTTTAACAAGTGATTGAAAGCTCACATGTTAAAGTTGCCAGAGTATGTTGAACAATTACAAGAAGCAAACTTGGTAATAAACTTAAAGAAAACAAAATTCACGAAGGCAGAGGTGACGTTGCTGGGACATTACATTGGACATGGAAGGTTGACCCCATGGAATACAAAGACGAAAGGCTTTGAGGAATTTCCACGACCATCCTCGAAGAAAGAGGCGTTTCGATTTTTGGAACTAAATGAATTCTATTGGAAGTTTGTTCCAAACTTCAGCAGCGTATTGGCACCACTGATGGATTTACTAATGAAGATCACAGAATTGTGGTGGACAGAACAATGCCAGGGGGCTTTTGAGAATTTTAAAGCAGCATTTATCACCGCACCAGTTTTAGCTGCACCAAGTATTTTGAAACCCTTTGGAAATTGTGTTTGTGCTAGGGATATAGGGGTCGGAGATGTATTGATACAGAAAGATGATGATAGAATTGAATGGCCAGTTGGCTACTTGTTGACAAAACTCAATATCTGCTAGAAAAACAATACAAGATCTCCATTACTGAAAAAGAATGATTGAGTTTCGTAATGCCCTGACACTATTTTAATGTTTATATGACAAATAAATTGTCAGAGTTGGTTGTGGACAACAACAACAACAATCTTCTCGCATTTTTTAAGACTAGTTAAAGCCAAAATATGAGACTATTTCATTGGAGTCTTATGTTACCGACGTTAAACCTACAAAATGTACATGCTGTCGGTTCTAAAAATGTGATAGCAGATGTGTTATCGCGAATTTAAAGGAAAAAGTTGAGATAAAATTTGACTTATTCCAGTGTTATATATATGTGCAGAATTGATACAAATGGTACAACTTAGATTAATGACTTTTGTATTTCATAATAATGGGATTAAGAATTAAAGGAAAAGAAAGGAAGCCATCTTTCTATAATGATGGTTCATTTTATTTCTGAAGGGGGGAGGTGTTATGAAGCCGAAAGCATGTCTGGTCACTTTAAGACTGAACGGGTTTTGCTGAATAGAAAGTACAGCCACAGATGCCAGCTAAAGGTCAGGCTGTTCCACATGTCACCATCAGCTGGGAAATGGAAACCTGAGTTTTGGTTGCTGTTTTGACAACTACAACTAAAGAGTTTAAATGACGCTTACCAGACCAGAAGCCAACGAAATTTCGATATTATTGTTTGGGCACCTGGAAAGTATGAGATTTATTATAATATGGGAAGTATATAAACACAGGATTTTGAACACTAGAGGGAGAGTCGCTGCCATCCAATAGCAGAGTAACTGCTTCAGAGCAGGACCGCTAACTGGCAATCTCAAACACTCTCTATAAAAGATACATGTTCATGTTAAACCTACTTACAGTTAAAATAAAACATGATCCTGGGACATCAGCAGCT
>NW_025166392.1:0-1667 GCF_004010195.1 Chiloscyllium plagiosum
TATGTATTCAAGGCTGGGATAGCTGGAGTTTTATTCAGGAAGAGAATTGAGGCTTATATGGAAAAAGCAGGAAGATGGAGTTGAGGATCATCAGATCAGCCAAGACCTCGTTTCAAGACAGAGCAGGTTCGATGAGCTGAATGGCCTCCACTGCTCCTATGTTTTCTTATCTCATGGTTTTAAATCTCTTGAAAATATCTTTCCAACCTCTTCGAAAGTGAAGCAAAGTCTTTGAAACTGGAACAGGTGAAAATAACTCCACGGGTGCCAGCATCCCATCACCAAATCTTCCTTTATTTACATGTGCAAAGTACATGACACTGCCCCAGCTAGCTCAGAGCCAACTCCTGGAGTGAACAGAACCCCTGACACTCCTCCTTATATTTGTCAGCCAGGACTCCCTGTTTGGAGCATGTTAACAACTCCAATGAGGGAACTCATATTCTATGATGTCCACCAGACTGACCTTGTTCCACTCCCTGCAGTAACCAAAGGGGTTGGATCAGCCTTGAATATGTTATGGAGGAGAATGGGCAGGGAGAGGTAAAATATTTTCAGTGCAGCAGGAATTACGGTTGATGTAATAAGGACAGATTCAGTTGATGATCAGTCAGGGCTATCTGGTTTGGAAGGAAATGTGGCTCTGCAGGTTTGAGAGCTACAAGCCTGATGGTCATAGGTGGATAATCTCCAAAGGAGATGGTCATTCCTAGAGTTTAAAATCATGTCAATGCTCTGATGAAATGTGTGGAGATGAAATAAGTGAGAAGTACTGTCGGCGAAGACAGTGATAGAAATATAGCTTTAAGATGAACCGTATCTATCATTTCAGTAATTTCCCAATTACAGTGACTGGGTATTGGACTGCATTCTTCAGCTGTTCTCTGAATTTAGTCTGGGTCACTGCATAAATACAGGTGTTGGTGCAGGTACTCAAGAGCTGCAGCATGTAGGCAGATCATTCAGTGATATACGCAGGATCATGGGGACCTGTGTAGTAAGAATGTTTTTCAATTCGCCAATAAAGGAAATGCACAACATTGGTCATCCATAACAGTATAAAACTGCCTGAGATAGTGAAGAGTAAAATGATGGATTTCCTGCGGCTCTCCATCTCTGGGTCAGTGTGATTCTCTCCCTTGCTGTGATCGAGTAGCTTCCTGCGGATCCTGCTGGTCACTAAAATGTGTCTGACAGTCAGAGCATTGAGCAGTAAAATCAGAATGAATGGGAGGAAAGGGGTCATTATAATATTGAGGGTATCAAATGCTACCCAAGCGGCTGCACTGAAGAAATTCACTGGGAGGATGTAGCCCCAAGGTACATTGTCAATTATGTATTCAGGTTCATACAGAAAGTACCAAGGAATGTTTTCCAAGCAAAACAGCACACTCACTGTTTTTTTAACCACAGCCGCAGTTTTCTCAGTGCAATATTTTGCTTTCATCTTCTGGCAGCAAATTGCAACAAACCGGTCAAATGTGAAGGAGACTGTGAACCAGACAGAAACATCTGTGGCTGCATAAAGCAGAACAAGGAGAAGAGAATGTGCTGGTGTAGTGTCCAGGTAAGTCCCTGGGAAGTAAAATGGAAACATTGTAAACAGCATTACATCAGTGAAAACGACCAATAGATTACAGACTGGAATCTAATCGAGGGGTTCGGGG
>NW_025166393.1:0-1667 GCF_004010195.1 Chiloscyllium plagiosum
CATTCTATAACTGACATTCCCCGGAATGTTTTGCCCCCGACATTCTGTAACTGACATTCCCCGGAACGTTCTGTCCCCAACATTCTATAACTGACATTGCCCGGAATGTTCTGTCCCCCACATTCTATAACTGACATTCCCCGGAACGTTCTGTCCCCGACATTATATTACTGACATTCCGCGGATCGTTCTGTCCCCGACATTCTATAACTGACATTCCCCAGAACGTTCTGTCCCCGACATTCTATAACTGACATTCCCCGGAACGTTGTGTTCCCGAAATTCTATAACTGACATTCCGCGGAACGTTCTGCCCCCAACATTCTATAACTGACAATCTCCGGAACGTTCTGTCGCCCACATTCTATAACTGACATTCCCCGGAACGTTCTGTCCCCGACATTATATAACTGACATTCCCCGGATCGTTCTGTCCCCGACATTCTATAACTAACACTCCCCAGAATGTTCTGTCCCTGACATTCTATAACTGACATTCCCCGGAACGTTCTGTCCCTGACATTCTATTACTGACAGTCCCCTGAACGTTCTGTCCCCGACATTCTATAACTGACATTCCCCGGATCGTTCTGTCCCCGACATTCTATAACTGCCATTTTCCGGAACGTTCTGTCACCGACATTCTATAACTGCCATTCCTCGGAACGTTCTGTCCCCGACATTCTGTAACTGACATTCGCCGGAACGTTCTGTCCCCGATATTCTATAACTGCCATTCCCCAGAACGTTCTGTCCCCGACATTCTATAACTGACATTCCCCGGAACGTTCTGTCCCTGACATTCTATAACTGACATTCCCCGGAGCCTTCTGTTCCTGACATTCTATGACTGACATTCCCCAGAACGTTCTGTCCCCGACATTCGATAACTGACATTCCCCGGAAAGTTCTGTCCCCGACATTCTATAACTGACATTCCCCGGAATGTTCCGTCCTTGACATTCTATAAATGACATTCCCCGGGACTTTCTGTCCATGACATTTTCTTACTGACATTCACCGGAACGTTCTGTCCCCGACATTCTATAACCGACATTCCCCGGAACGTTCTGTCCCCGACATTCCATAACTGACATTCCCCGGAACGTTCTGTCCCTGACATTCTATAACTGACATTCCTCGGAACGTTCTGTCCCCGAAATTCTATAACTGCCATTCCCCGGAACGCTCTGTCCCCGACATTCTATAACTGCCATTCCTCGGAACATTCTGTCCCTGACATTATATAACTGACATTCTCCGGAACGTTCGGTCCCCGACATTGTATAACTGACAGTCCCCGGAACGTTCTGTCCCCGACATTCTATATCTGCCATTCCCCGGATCGTTCTGTCACTGACATTCTATAACTGACATTCCTCGGAACGTTCTGTCCCTGACATTCTAGAACTGACATTCCTCGGAACGTTCTGTCCCCGACATTCTATAACTGCCATTCCTCGGAACATTCTGTCCCCGACATTCTATAACTATCATTCCCCAGAACGTTCTGTCCTCAACATTCTATAACTGACATTTCCCGGAAAGTTCTGTCCCCGACACTCTATAACTGACATTCCCTGGAACGTTCTGTCCCCGACATTCTATAACTGACATTCCCCGGAACGTTCTGGCCCGAACATTCTATAACTGACATTCCCGGAACA
>NW_025166394.1:0-1667 GCF_004010195.1 Chiloscyllium plagiosum
AACAGTTCAAGATGTTCCTGTGTGTGCCACACAGTGTGTAAGAGTTCAAGGTGTTTCTGTGTGTGCCACACAGTCTGCAACAGTTCAAGATGTTCCTGTGTGTGCCACACAGTGTGTAAGAGTTCAAGGTGTTTCTGTGTGTGAGCCACACAGTCTGCAACAGTTCAAGGTGTTTCTGTGAGTGTCACAGAGACTGTAACAGTTCAAGGTGTTTCTGTGTGTGTCACACAGTCTGCAACAGTTCAAGGTGTTTCTGTCAGTGTCACACTGTCTGTAACAGTTCAAGGTGTTTCTGCGTGTGTCACACTGTCTGTAGCAGTTCAAAGTGTTTCTGTGTGTGTCACACAGTCTGCGACAGTTCAAGGTGTTTCTGAGTATGCCACACAGTCTGTAACAGTTCAAGGTGTTTCTGTGAGTGCTACAGAGACTAACAGTTCAAGGTGTTTCTGTGTGTGTCACACAGTGTGTAACAGTTCATGGTGTTTCTGTGTGTGCCACACTGTCTGAAACAGTTGAAGGTGTTTCTGTGTGTGCTACAAAGTCTGCAGCATTTCAAGATGTTTCTGTGTGTGTCACACCATCTGAAACAGTTCAAGGGGTTTCTGCGTGTGCCACACAGTCTGTGACACTTCAAGGTGTTTCTGTGTGTGACACACAATCTGTAACAGTTCAAGAACTTCAAGGTGTTTCTGTGTGTGCCACACAGTTTGTAACAGTTCACTGTGTTTCTGTGTGTGTGTCACACAGTCTGTAACAGTTCAAGGTGTTTATCTGTGCGTCGCACTGTCTGCATCCGTTCAAGGTGTTTCTGTGTGTGACACACAGTCTGCAACAGTTTAAGGTGTTCCTGTGTATGACACAAAGTCTGTAACAGTTCAAGGTGTTTCCGTGCATGTCACGCAGTCTGTAACAGTTCCAAGGGGTTCTGAGTGTGCCACACAGTCTGCAGCATTTAAAGGTGTTTCTGTGTGTGCCACACATTGTGTAATAGTTCAAAGTGTTTCTGTGTGTATCACACAGTCTGCAACAGTTCAAGGTGTTGATATGTGTGACACACAGTCTGCAACAGTTCAAGGTGTTTGTATGTGTGACACACAGTCTGTAACAATTCAAGGTGTTTCTTTGTGTGCCACACCGTGTGTAACAGTTCAAGGTGTTTCTGTGTGTGTCACACAGTTCTGTAACAGTTCAAGGTGTGTCTGTGTGTGAGCCACACAGTGTGTAACAGTTCAAGGTGTTTCTGTGTGTGTCACACAGTCTGTAACAGATCAAGGTGTTTTTATGTATGCCACACAGTGTATAACAGTTGAAGGTGTTTCTGTGTGTGTTACACAGTCTGTAACAGTTCAAGGTGTTTTTTATATGTGCCACAGTGTGTAACAGTTCAAGGTGTTTCTGTGTGAGTCACACAGTCTGTAACAGTTCAAGGTGTTTCTGTCTGTGCCACACAGTGTGTAACAGTTCAAGGTGTTTTTTATATGTGTCACACAGTCTGTAACAGATCAAGGTGTTTTTTATATGTGCCACATAGTCTCTAACAGTTCAAGGTGTTTCTGTGTGAGCCACACAGTCTGTAACAGTTCAAGGTGTTTCTGTCTGTGCCACACAGTGTGTATCAGTTCAAGGTGTTTCTATGTGAGCCACACAGTCTGTAACAGTTCAAGGTG
>NW_025166395.1:0-1667 GCF_004010195.1 Chiloscyllium plagiosum
TTCAGACTGTTGGGACATTGAGTGTGTATGTCCCGACTGTTGGGAGATTGAGTGTGTATGTCCAGACTGTTGGGAGATTGAGGGTTCTATATTCAGTCTATTGGGAAATTGGTGGTTTTATATTGAGACTGTTGAGAGATTGGTGATGTTATATTCTGACTGTTGGGTAATTGATAGTGTTATAGTGAAACTGTTGGGAGATTGATGGTGTTATATCAGACTGTTGGGAGATTGATGGTGTTAAATTCAGACTGTTGGGAAATTGGTGGATTTATATTGAGACTGTTGGGAGATTGAGGGTGTTATGTCCAGACTGTTGGGAGATTGAGGGTTCTATATTTAGACTGTTGGGAGATTGATGGTGTTATATTGAGACTGTTTGGAGATTGATGGTGATATATTCAGACTGTTGGGAGATTGGGGTTGTTGTATTCAGACATTTGGGAGATTGAGGGTGTTATATTGAGACTGTTGGGAGATTGAGGCAGGTGTATTCAGACTGTTGGGAGATAGATGGTGTTATATTCAGACAGTTGGGAGTTTGATGATGTTATATTCAGACTGTTTGGAGATTGATGGTGTTATATTGAGACTGTTTGGAGATTGATGGTGATATATTCAGACTGTTGGGAGATTGGAGTTGTTATATTCAGACATTTGGGAGATTGAGGGTGTTATATTGAGACTGTTGGTAGATTGAGGCAGGTGTATTCAGACTGTTGGGAGATTGATGATGTTATATTCAGACTGTTGGGAGATTGGGGTTGTTATATTCAGACAGTTGGGAGATGGATGGTGTTACATTGAGACTGTTGTGAGATTGTTGGTGATATATTCAGACTGTTGGGAGATTGGGGTTGTTATATTCACACTGTTGGGAGAGTGAGTGTGTTATATTCAGACTTTGGGAGTTTAATGGTTTTATATTCACACAGTTGGGAGATTGATGATGTTATATTCAGGCTGTTGGGAGATTGGGGTTGTTATATTCAGACTGTTAGGAGATTGAGAGTGACATATTCAGACTGTTGGGCGATTGATGGTGTTACATTCAGACTGTTAGGAGATTGATGGGGATATATTCAGACTGTTAGGAGATTGGGGTTGTTATATTCAGACAGTTGGGAGTTTGATGGTGTTATATTCAGACTGTTAGGAGATCGATGGTGATATATTCAGACTGTTGGGAGATTGGGGTTGTTATATTCAGACAGTTGGGAGATTGAGTGTGTTATATTCAGACTGTTGGGAGTTTGATGGTGTTATATTCAGACTGTTGGGAGATTGATGGTGATATACGCAGACTGTTGGGAGATTGGGGTTGTTATATTCAGACTGTTGGGAGATTGAGGGTGTTATATTCAAACTGTTGGGAGATTAATGGTGTTATATTCAGACAGTTGGGTGATTGGGGTTGTCATATTCAGACTGTTGGGAGACTGATGGTGATATATTCAGAGTGTTGGGAGTTTGAGGGTGTTATATTCGGACATTGGGGAGAATGATGGTTTTATATTGAGACTGTTGGGAGATTGAGGATGTAATATTCACACAGTAGGGCGAATGATTGTTTTATATTGAGACTGTTGGGAGATTGAGGATGTAATATTCAGACAGTGGGGAGAATGATGGTGTTATATTCAGACTGTTGGGAGATTGATGGTGTA
>NW_025166396.1:0-1667 GCF_004010195.1 Chiloscyllium plagiosum
AACACTTCAAAAAGGAATAGGGTAGAACTTAATGAGCATAATCAATGAAATATTTTACTGGGGTAAGCAGCAGTTGATTTTCTCTGCTTTATAGGTTGCTCTGAAAGGTTTGAATTCTCCTTCAAACCACAACATCCACACAAATGCACATGTAATTGGTAAAACAAAGAATTGAATGCTTCATAACGATCCTGCGTATTCTCTGAATCTTGGTAAGGCTATTGGCTGCCAAATGAATTTCCTTTGATATCTTGCTATCCAACACTCCATCAAAACATGTTCTATCATTTTGGCATTGAAGAAATAGGACATTATTTCGTCAATGATTGTGATTCACTGCGTAAATCCTGCCACACAAAACACAGCCAAGCCAGATATGACCACACGGTGCTACTAATGCAACTTAGAATGGCAATGTATTTTGCCAATGTTCACCTAAGACTTATCGTCACGGTAAACATTTAAAAACTTGCACATGCGAGCAGACAACAAATGATTTCAGCAGTTCCTCACTCTCGTCCCTTTAAGTATGTTTGATCGCTCGCTACTCACCTAAATACAATCTTTATACAAAGAATACAAAGCTCAACTTGATAAAGCCGTCTGAAAATCATAAAGTTAAATCATCCAACCAGAAAAAAGTCGGACACACTCAACTGACCAGCGCAGTTAGGTTCTCTGAACGGTCATCCTCAACCAGCAGAAGTTCTAGTCATTACTGACTTCATTTACAAATAATACGGTCGAGCTGTCCTTCCCCACACACATCCACTTTCCAATCGTCAAAATTGTAAGGAAGATGCAGCAGAATTTCGAAGAAACAGTTTCATTAACATTGACCAGTGACACATTGAGCCCCATGCAACAGTTGTGGCAACCGTCGAAGTGACATCTCTCAGCCAAAAGGCAAAGAACATCTTGCCGCCTGAGGATCGATGGATGACTCATTTTCTTTCTTAGAAGATCTCGGCTTAAGGATTATGAAGCAGTTGCAGACCACAGAAATTCTCAAAGTCATTGAGTCCCTCAAAGCCACAAAGCAGGTCATATCAGCACGGGTGACTTTCTCTCATTATCACCGAATCTGTATTATGCTAACTCGTCAGCTTGGAGGAGAACGAACCCAATCAAATGTCTGAAACAGTGCAGCAGTCCTCCTAACCAAAGCCTCCTTTGGTCGGTGAATAAAGCTATTCTATCGCAGATTCTTTGCCTTTCTGAGCGCGCTGGCACAGTTGGGGTAACAGAGATATCGCAACATTGACGAGTCCTACAAACCGTTCTATGAACGGCAGGTCTCACTGTAAATCTGTTTAAAAATCTCTCCAGAGCCTTCATCTCCAAAATGTCAGTACGTCATCAGCAGCACCATCGTCATAAGAATGATAACAATAATATATTTAAATTAATAGAATAATAGAACCTTTACAGTGCAAATCGAGGCCATTTCATCCATCGAGCCCATACCGACGTTCCAAAGAGAAACACACCGACACACACTCGCGCACACTATCTACTTTAGCACACATTTACCATGGTCAATCCATCGAATCTGCATATCTTTCATGGTTAACTCCATGCAGTGTTCCATGGCAACAATCGCACCTGTGACGCTGACACTGTGTGGAATCAATACTAACCAAAGACACATGCTAATCAAGGACAAA
>NW_025166397.1:0-1667 GCF_004010195.1 Chiloscyllium plagiosum
GCCTTCAAAGGGATATCAAAAGAAAAAGAGTAATTAAATTGTATGGTAGTCCCTTTGCAAAAAGGCACCATTCAAATTAATATAGATATGACCAATGGCAGATATATTGAAAAAAATATTTGGGTGTGTCTTTACAAGAAATTTTTCATCCCAAAAATAAGGAAGAAGCTAGTGCCTATTTAGAGTAAGGAAATTAAACACATTAATATCAATTGGGTAACCTTAAGGAAGTAGAATTAGAGCTTGCTGTGTCAAGGGTAATAACATGGATAGAGGGTTAGGTACGCACAGTGTCACAACTGGTTCACTTTTTTTTTAACTTCCAGATATTTATTGAATTCAAATTTCTCCATCTGGGGAAAGGAGAGTAAGAAAAAATTGTGCATTTTTATATTGGCAGACCATGACAAGTTGAGTGCTGCAAGAATCAGTGCCCTTCACCTCAGTGATTTACAGACTACATTAAAAAGTGTCAGGGAAAATGTATCTAAGTCTGGTGGCAATACAAAGTAGGGTGGTAATGTTAGCTGCAAAGACAATTTAAAGATGCTTCAGAGAAACTAAGACAAGTCAATTGAGTAGACAACACCATGGCAGTTGGAGTATTAAGAGGGCAAGTTTGACGTTGCAAGAATAGAAATTCTGAATATTTTTTTTAAAAGGCATGGAATTTTCAGAGAGACCTGTATTTATATGTACAAAAAAACACACAAAGTCATTCAAAGTGAAATATTTTTGATGTTGGAAAGGCGGAGTGAATTTGGCCGATATCCCCCAAAGTTTAGTAGAATGGGCAAGCTGTTTGATGAAACATTCCAGATTTTGAAGGGAGTTATCCATGATCAATACATACTGGAAGGTATTCCCGTTGACTGGGCAATCTAGTATATATGAACACAATCTCAGATATGGAACACAATAAGTTCGGAACCAGATGTAAAATTGCTTCATCAAAGGATTGACGATTTATGGAAGTTGACTGAGCAATCTAGTATAAATGAACACAGTCTCAGTTACAGGCACAATAATTTAGGAAGCAGATGAAAATTTACTTCATCAAAGGATTGACAATTTATGCAAATTTGTATTCCACAAGAGTGTAGATATTCTATCACTGACTGAACAAGAGAGAACTTTGGTTCCTCAGGCAGTCTAAGGATGTAGGGAATGGTGGGAAAGTGGTATTGAAATGCAAGATCAGTTATGATCGCTTTGAATGTGTAAACAGGCTCAAAAAGCAGTGTGGTAAGGTCCTGCTCCTATCTCTTGTGTTTTTATTAATCTAATTTCAACAAATTTTGT
The DNA here is from genome assembly GCF_004010195.1 of Chiloscyllium plagiosum. Classification (NCBI taxonomy): domain Eukaryota; kingdom Metazoa; phylum Chordata; class Chondrichthyes; order Orectolobiformes; family Hemiscylliidae; genus Chiloscyllium; species Chiloscyllium plagiosum. Next base: position 1,303 of record NW_025166397.1, read on the forward strand.
GAAATAGGTTGTGAGCATTTTACTTGATTCCATGCAAACATCAACACAGCAGTGTGAGAAAAATCATTATTGTAGCCATCATGTGGAAAATCTGCCCACACATTCATCTTACAGCTCTATGTTGGCACTAAATGACAGGATGGTCCAACAATCCCAGAATTACTTGTGTTAATATGGGACTAATTTTACTTGCACATTCTGGATTCAAACAAAGAACAGGCAAAACCAAACATGGTACCGTGTAGCAAATTAGCTTTCAGTAATGACTTCATAGGAGGGACAACATGAAGCAGCAGTGACCATAATGTTTTTGAATTTTATATTAGTTTGAAGGCGAGAAACTTTGATTCAAGACTTGCATGAAA
>NW_025166398.1:0-1667 GCF_004010195.1 Chiloscyllium plagiosum
CATACGATATAAGGTCACAGCAGCTTGACTCGTCAAAGAAAATCGCGTTCATTTTCAATATCCCAATGCAATCTACATTTCAATGCAGTTTAGGCAACAGGACCAAATTATTCTTTGAGATTTTATAATAGCGTCGATGCACACAAACTGATATTGAAGTTCCAATTTCAGTAAGACAGTTGTGATCATCCAAAAATAGCAACATTGAAAACCACTGATAGCACCGACGAGAGTGGGACTCGAACCCACGCGTGCAAAACACAATGGATGAGCAGTCCATCGCCTTAACCTCTCGGCCACCTCTTCACATACGCCTGCTTGCCGATAAGCTTATGAATAAGTGAATTGCATAAATTATGCAGAACAGCAGACATTTCATTCGAGCTCTGAAGGATAGTGGAATCAAGGGTTATGTGGATAAGGCAGGAACAGGATACTGATTGAGGATGATCAGCCATGATCATAATGAATGGTGGTGCTGGTTCGAAGGGCAGAATTGCCTACTCCTGCACCTATTGTCTATTGTCTATTAAATTGCCTCTGAGGAATTGTTTGCCAGACTGGAGTAGAGTGCATAGTGTTCAATGTCATTATTCGAAACACCTTTCTTCCACTCAGATATGTTTGACATGCACTTGTGTACAGGACATACAATTTCAAATGTCGAAATTGTATATTTCAACAATCTACCCATCTTTGCAATGAGGAGATCACCACTTTCCTCTCTCGGGGTCAGAACCACTGGTGAAGATGATCGTACAATCCCCGTTACTAGCCATGGAATCAGAGAAATTCGGTTTCCCAAACGTTATGGTAAAACCAGGAATGTGGAGGTAAGCATTAATGTGTTGCTCCTGTACTGCAGATGACCAGTGCACGGTATCTCTGTGCCAGTATAGTGGTCTATGCTGAACCGAAGTTTTACGTTTGAGCATCACATGGAGCAGCTTCAATTTGTCGTCGTGTTGAGGCGTACGGATAAAAGGTGATATTGAGCAAAGTCAAGTTTATGGGAAGATACCCGTGTTTGTGGATTGAGAAACGACCTTTTCTGGATAATGACTCCTTGATCAACAAACATACTGCAAGTATTTAAAACGTGTAGAGACATGTGTGGAGAAAGAGCCGAAGGTGTATTTTCAGCAAATGGATAACGTTTCCCATGTGCACTGCGTTAAATTCCGGGAAAATAGATGTTGATCTGGTTTCATGTTATGCAGTTTGTTGCAAACTCAAAAAGGTTATTGCAGTAATAAAAAAATAAATTACATAGGACCGTTTGAATATTGTATTGAATTGAATTTTGGTCTGAGCATATTTAAAGAGCCGAAGGTGAATTTTCAGCAAATGGATAACGTTTCCCATGTGCACTGCGTTAAATTCCGGGAAAATAGATGTTGATCTGGTTTCATGTTACACAGTTTGTTGCAAACTCAAAAAGGTTATTGCAATAATAAAAAAATAAATTACATAGGACCGTTTGAATATTGTATTGAATTGAATTTTGGTCTGAGCATATTTTATCTTCAATTATATTTTATCTTCAATTATATGTCAGTTTGGATAGTGCTGTGAGCTGCTGCCTTATCTCCCACTCAGACTGAATCATCGAAGGTTATCGCGCTCTGCCACCGTCACTGAAGTAGGGTGTGGTGGCCAGATAAGAG
>NW_025166399.1:0-1667 GCF_004010195.1 Chiloscyllium plagiosum
AGACAACTCTGATAATTATAGACCGGTGAACCTAACCTTGGTTGTGAGTGAAGTGTTGGGACAGGTTATAAGCGACAGGATTTATGATCATCTGGAGAAGAATCCGTTGATTAGGGATAGTCAACACGGTTTTGCGCAGGGGAGGCCCATTCCGCACAATCGTTATTGAGTTCTATAAGATGGTGACCAACGAATTGGATGAGGTAAAAGAGATTATGCGGTGTACATGGATTTCAATAAAGCTTTTGATAAGGTTCCCCATGGTAGGTTATTCCACAAAGTAAGAAGGCGTGGTATTCAGAATGATTTCGTGGTTTAGATCAGAGATTGGCTCGCGAAAAGAAGACAGAGGGAGGCGGTTGACGGGAAATGTGTATACTGGGATTCATGTAGTAATGGTGTAATGCAAGTCTGTATTTTAGGGCCACTGCTGTTTGTTATTTTTATACATAATACTGATGAGCGCGGACAAGCCTATGATAGTAAATTTGCGGGTGACATTATGGTCGGTGGAGTTGTGGATAGTGCTCATGCATGTTACAAGGTACAGAGTGAGGAAGATAATCTGCAGAGCTGGGCTGCGGTGCCAAGTGTAGGTTAACGCGTAAAAGTAACGCGCACATTGGAGGGGGCAACAGGAATAAAGGTTACTCGGCGAATGGTAAGATTCTTGCTAGTGTAGATGAGCAGAGATATCTCGGTGTCCATGTACAGAGATCCGTGAAAATAGCTATCCAGGTTAAGAAATTTCTTTATAAGGCATATGGCTGTGTTATCTTTTATTGGCAGATGAATTGAGTTTCGGAGCCACGCGCTAATATAACAGCTGTACAAAACTGTGGTGTGGCCACATTTCGAATATTGCATACAGTTCTGCTCACAGAATTGGAAGTATTGTGTACATTTCTGGTCACTGCATTATAAAAAGGAAGTGGAAGCTTTGGAAAGGGTGCGGAGGAGATTTACTAGGATGCTGCTTGGTATTGAGAGAAGGACTTACGAGGAAGAGCTGAGGGAATTGAGGCTGTTTTCATTAGAGAGGAGAAGGTGGAGAGGTGATTTAATAGAAACATATACAGGGTGGAGACTGACAGCCTTTATTCCTCAAATGTCTAGCACGACGGAACATCTTTAAATTGTGGGGCTGTAGATATAGTACGAATGATGGAGGTAGTTATTTTCCTGAGAGAGTAGAAAGGCTGTGGAACGCACTAATTGCAACAGCAGCTGACGAAGGTGGAGAGGTGATTTAATAGAAACATATAAGGTAATCAGAGGGTTAGATAGGATGGACAGGGGAGACCTTTTTTCCAAGAATGGTGACGGCAAGCATGAGGGGGCATAGCTTTAAATTGAGGGGTGATAAATAGTAGGGCAGATGTCAGAGGTAGCTTCTTTACTCAGAGAGTATTAAGGGTATGTATGGAATGCTTTGCCTCCAACCGTAGTAGATTCGCCAACTTTAAGTACATTTAAGTCGTCATTGGATAAGCATATGGAAGTACATGGAATAGTGTAGGTTAAATGGGTTTCAGATTGGTATGACAGGTCGGCACAACATCGAGGGCCGAAGGGCCTGTACTGCGCTGTTACGTTCTATGTTCTATGTTCAAACAAAGGGGTTGTTGATGATTAGCTGGAATGGAAATAAAAACGAGATTAATCTT
>NW_025166400.1:0-1667 GCF_004010195.1 Chiloscyllium plagiosum
CTCTATCACAGTGAAAGGTGGGGGGTATTGATCCTCTGTCACAGTGCAAGGTGGGGGGTATTGATCCCCCATCACAGTGAAAGGTGGGGCGTATTGATCCTCTATCACAGTGAAAGGTGGGGCGTATTCATCCCCCATCACAGTGAAAGGTGGGGGGTATTGATCTTCTATCACAGTGAAAGGTCGGGGGTATTGATCCTCTATCACAGTGAAAGGTGGGGGGTATTGATCTTCTATCACAGTGAAAGGTGGTGGATATTGATCCTCTATCACAGTGAAAGGTGGAGGGTATTGATCCTCTGTCAGACTGAAAGGTGGAGGGTATTGATCCCCCATCACAGTGAAAGGGGGGGGGGTATTGATCCCCCATCATAGTGAAAGGTGGGGGGTATTGATTCCCCATCACAGTGAAAGGTGGGGGGTATTGATCCCCCATCACAGTGAAAGGTGGGTGGTATTGATTCCCCATCACAGTGAAAGGTGGGGGGTATTGATCCTCTATCACAGTGAAAGGTGGGGCGTATTGATCCTCTATCACAGTGAAAGGTGGAGGGTATTGATCCCCCATCACAGTGAAAGGTGGGGGGCATTGATCCCCCATCACAGTGAAAGGTGGGGGGTATTGATCCCCCATCACAGTGAAAGGTGGGGGCTATTGATCCTCTATCACAGTGAAAGGTTGAGGGTATTGATCCCCCATCACAGTGAAAGGTGGGGGGTATTGATCCCACATCACAGTGAAAGGTGGGGGCTATTGATCCTCTGTCACAGTGAAAGATGGGGGCTATTGTTCTTCTCTAACACTGAAAGGTGTGGGGTATTGATCCCCCATCACAGGGATAGGTGGAGGGTATTGATCCCCTATCACAGTGAAAGGTGGGGGGTATTGATCCTCTATCACAGTGAAAGGTGGGGAGTATTGATCCTCTGTCACAGTGAAAGGTGGAGGGTATTGATCCTCTGTCACACTGAAAGGTGGAGGGTATTGATCCCCCATCACAGTGAAAGGTGGAGGGTATTGATACTCTGTCACACTGAAAGGTGGAGGGTATTGATCCCCCATCACAGTGAAAGGTGGAGGGTATTGATCCCCTATCACAGTGAAAGGTGGGGGGTATTGATCCTCCATCACAGTGAAAGGTAGGGGGTATTGATCCCCCATCACAGTGAAAAGTGGAGGGTATTGATCCCCCATCACAGTGAAAGGTGGGGGCTATTGATCTTCTATCACAGTGAAAGGTGGGGGTATTGATCCTCTATCACAGTGAAAGGTGCGGGGTATTGATCCTCTATCGCAGGGAAAGGTGAGGGGTATTGATCCCCCATCACAGTGAAAGGTGTGGGGTATTGATCCTCTATCGCAGTTAAAGGTGGAGGGTATTGATCCTCTGTCACAGTGAAAGGTGGCGGGTATTGACCCTCGATCACAGTGAAAGGTGGGGTGTATTGATCCTCTATCACAGTGAAAGGTCGAGGGTATTGATCCCCCATTACAGTGAAAGATGGGGGGTATTGATCACCCATCACAGTGAAAGGTGGGGGGTATTGATCACCCATCACAGTGAAAGGTGGGGCGTATTGATCCCCCATCACAGTGATAGATGGGGGGTATTGATCTCCCATCACAGTGAAAGGTGGGGTGTATTGATCACCGATCACAGTGAAAG
>NW_025166401.1:0-1667 GCF_004010195.1 Chiloscyllium plagiosum
TCCCGGTGTGATATCCCTGTCTCGGTGTGATGTTCCTGTGTCGGTGTGATGTTCCTGTCCCGGTGTGTGTTCCTGTCTCGATGTGATGTCCCTGTCCCGGTGTGAAGATCCTGTCTCGGTGTGATGTCCCTGTCCCGGTGTGATGTTCCTGTCTCGGTGTGATGTTCCTGTCTCGGTGTGATGTTCATGTTTCGGTGTGATGTTCCTGTCCCGGTGTGATGTTCCTGTCTCGGTGTGATGTTCCTGTCTCAGTGTGATGCCCCTGTGTCGTTGTGATGTCCCTGTCTCAGTGTGATGTCCCTGTCTCGGTGTGATGTTCCTGTCTCAGTGTGATGTTCCTGTCCCGGTGTGATATTCCTGTCTCAGTGTGATGCCCCTGTCCCGGTGTGATGTCCCTGTCTCAGTGTGATGTCCCTGTCCCTGTGTGATGTCCCTGTCTCAGTGTGATGTCCCTGTCTCAGTGTGATGTTCCTGTCTCGGAGTGATGTTCCTGTCTCGGTGTGATGTTCATTTTTCGGTGTCATGTTCCTGTCTCGGTGTGATGTTCATGTTTCGGTGTCGTGTTCCTGTCTCGGTGTGATGTCCATGTCCCGGTGTGATGTTGCTGTGCCGGTGTGATGTCCCTGTCCCGGTGTGATGTCCCTGTCTCGGTGTGATGTTCCTGTCTCAGTGTGATGTTCCTGTCTCGGTGTGACGTTCCTGTCTCGGTGTGACTTTCCTGTCTCGGTGTGATGTCCCTGTCCCGGTGTGATGTCGCTGTGCCGGTGTTATGTCCCTGTCCCGGTGTGATGTTCCTGTCTCAGTGTGATGTTCCTGTCTCGGTGTGATATCCCTGTCCCGGTGTGATGTCGCTGTGCCGGTGTGATTTCCCTGTCCCGGTGTGATGTTCCTGTCTCGGTGTGATGTCCCTGTCTCAGTGTGATGTCGCTGTGCCGGTGTGATGTCCCTGTCCCGGTGTGATGTTCCTGTCTCAGTGTGATGTTCCTGTCTCGGTGTGATGTTCCTGTCTCAGTATGATATTCCTGTCAGGGTGTGATGTCCCTGTCTCAGTGTGATGTCCCTGTCTCGGTGTGATGTTCCTGTGTCGGTGTGATGTCCCTGTCTCGGTGTGATGTTCCTGTCTCGGTATGATGTCCCTGTCTCAGTGTGATGTTGCTGTCTCGGTGTGCAGTTCCTTTCCCGGTGTGATGTTCCTGTCTCAGTGTGATGTCCCTGTCTCAGTGTGATGTTCCTGTCCCAGTGTGATGTCCCTGTCTCTGTGTGATGTTCCTGTCTCGGTGTGATGTTCCTGTCCCAGTGTGATGTCACTATCTCAGTGTGATGTTCCTATCTCAGTGTGATGTCCCTGTCTCAGTGTGATGTCCCTGTCTCAGTGTGATGTTCCTGTCTAAATGTGATGTTCCTGTCTCAGTGTGATGTTCCTGTCTCAGTGTGATGTTCCTGTCTCAGTGTGATGTTACTGTCTCGGTGTGATGTCCCTGTCTCGGTGTGATGTTCCTGTCTCGGTATGATGTCCCTGTCTCAGTGTGATGTTCCTGTCTCGGTGTGCAGTTCCTGTCTCATTGTGATGTCCCTGTCCTAGTGTGATGTCCCTGTCCCTGTGTGATTTCCCTGTCCCGGTCGGATGTCCCTGGCTCAGTGTGATGTTCCTGTCTCAGTGTGATGTC
>NW_025166402.1:0-1668 GCF_004010195.1 Chiloscyllium plagiosum
TTTAACTTACACCAGCTGCCAGAGCATTAGCCTTGTCTGGATTAGTAATCCAGTGACCTTTCCAGAGCAGCACCATCTCTACATGGGGACCTATCTGAAATCATACTGAGCAGGTTATTTCTGTGCTGTTTGATAACTCTGTCAAAAATAACTCCCACCAATTTGACTATCGTGGTGGGTCTGAGGGGGAGGTAACTGGTCTGATTGTAATTATAATCCTCTTAGAAACTGGACATAGTTGAGTAATTTTCCACATTACCAGGGAAATGTCAGAGTTGGAGCTGGAATGAAACAGCTTCCTCAGGGACACGGCTTGTGTAGCACAAGTCTTCAGTCCTATTGCAGGAATGGTGTCAGGGGCCATTGCCCTTTTCGTACATACTGTGTTCAGCTGTTTCTTCATGTCACGTACAGCAAATTGAATTGGTTGAAGACTGGCATCTCTGATTCTGTGGGTATCATGGTGAGGGTGAGGTGGATCATCAACGCAACATTTCTGGCTGAGGTTGGTGCAGCTACCATATCCTGGTTACACTGATGTGCAGAGCTGTTCGATTACTGAGGATGGGGATATTTGTGGAGCCATTTCCTCCGTAATTTGTTTAATCGTCCATCACCATTTATGACAGAATGTGACAGGATTGCGGAGCTACGATCAGATCTGTTTGTCAAGTGTGGTAGCTTTAATGGGTTCGCGTCAGGTTTAGGTTCATGTGGTTCTGATCCAGTCAAGTTCACCCACAGTCATTACTGAAACATAGATCGTATGTTTGGTAGATGGTAATGGCAGACTGAGGAGATTATTCGAGGCTAAAAGTTACAGGTTGTGGTTGAATGCTGTTCTGCTTCTCCTGCTGCTGTAGTCTACAGTACTACATAAATACGCAGTTTTGAGCTGCAATATCTGCAATGCAATTCTGCTGTCTGTCCCTGAGTTCACATCGAGACCCATTCACCCATCAGTCATGTACCCAATGACCTACTCTGGTTTTTGATGTGGTAACACTTCCATTTTCATACTCTCATTCTGCTGAGGGTCTCTCCCCGGGTCATGCTTTCAATCTGACACATTCTGCAAAACCAATTAACTGATTTTAATTCAATTGTTTAATTCATCTGAATCTTTTTCCTTGAGTAATATCATCTTCTGTGTTTAAAGTCCTCTGTTTCTCTCCCAGACCATGATTAAGAGCTCCATAATAGCAGTGATGACAGCTTTATGTAGTTTCAGAGCCAATGAAATCTCTGGATTTCTAATCATCTTCACCACATTGTATGTTTCCTCTTTTGGTTTGATGCCTAATTACTCATGGTTGCCTTGTCCTGCCATGAGTATGTTTCATCTCCTTTGGGAGAATTTCTGATATCCTTTGAAATATCCCCAGAAATTCCTGCTTTTGCTGCTCCGTGATCTGCCCTCCTCGGCTCCCCTTCCAATTAACTCTGGCCAGCGCCTCCCGAAAGTTTTTGTAGTTACATTGCTTAATTATAATCACATTACATCAAGAAGAGAGCAATAGATATAAACCGAAAGAAGGAGCATTGAGAGAAGGGACGCAAAGTATAATTGGTAAATTCCTTAACTGGATACAAAGAGATAAAGAGCGAGACAACATAGATGAGGAAATGTGAAAGATGAGAAAACTAGATCATCGAAAGAAGTAGATG
>NW_025166403.1:0-1439 GCF_004010195.1 Chiloscyllium plagiosum
GTCACTCTCCCTCTGTCTGACAGGTGACAGTCCCCTCACCGTCACTCTCCGTCTGTGTGACAGGTGACAGTCCCCTCACCGTCACTCTCCCTCTGTCTGACAGGTGACAGTCCGCTCACCGTCACTCTCTGTCTGTCTGACAGGTGACAGTCCGCTCACCGTCACTCTCCCTCTGTCTGACAGGTGACAGTACCCTGACAGCTATCCATGTCGCGAAGGAGTCTGGAATGATCGGAGTGAGTGAGAGGGTGATCCGAGTTAAAGCCAAGTTGCCTACTGCCAGCTCCAAAGCTACCATCACCTGGAGGAACGTGAAGAAGACGTGTGGGGGCACCCAATCTCCGCAGGTTGAGTTGGAATGTTTTGTAATTGTCTCTCTCTCTCAATTCATCGGATTATAGACCATCCCTTCGTGTGCTACTCAGCTGTTGACACTTTACTCACACAGGCTGACACTCTCGATCACCTGCAGAGAGCTATTATTCAGTCCATCGACATTCCACTCACACCATTTGTACAACCCTTTGAGATTCTTAAATAAGTGGAGTAATCTTGCAGTGATTCCTCTGTATATTCTGTCATTTCATAAACCTCTAATAGGTCACCCCTCAGTCTCCAATGCTCCAGGGAAAACAGCCCTGCCTAGACTTAGAAGCAGGCATGGGTGGATGGGTTAGTAAGTTTGCAGATGACATTAAAGTTGGTAGAATGGTGGACAGTGTGGAAGAATGTTACTGGTTGCAGGGGGACTTGGATAAACTGCAGAATTGGGTTCAGAGATGGCAATGCAGATAAATGTGAGGTGATGCACTTTGGGAAGAATAACAGGAAGGAAGAGTACTGGGTCAGTGGAAAGATTCTTGGTAGTGTGGATGTGCAAAGGGATCTTGGAGTCCATGTACATAGATCCCTGAAAGTTGCCACACAGGTTATAGTGCTGTTGAGAAGGCATACGGTGTGTTAGGGTTCATTCGTAGAGGGATTGAGTTCCGGAGCTGATGGTGACACACTGATGGTCCCACACTGATGGTCCCACACTGATGTTCCCGCACTGATGGTCCCGCACTGATGGTCCCGCACTGATGGTCACGCACTGTTGGTCCCGCACTGATGGTCCCGCACTGATGGTCCCGCACTGATGGTCACACACTGATGGTCACACACTGATGGTCACACACTGATGGTCACACACTGATGGTCACACACTGATGGTCCCACACTGATGGTCCCGCACTGATGGTCCCGCACTGATGGTCCCGCACTGATGGTCACACACTGATGGTCACACACTGATGGTCCCACACTGATGGTGACACACTGATGGTCGTGCACTGACGGTCACACACTGATGGTCTCGCACTGATGGTTCCGCAGTGATGGTCCCGCAGTGATGGTCCCGCAGTGATGGTCACACACTGATGGTCCCACACTGATGGTCC
>NW_025166403.1:1513-1668 GCF_004010195.1 Chiloscyllium plagiosum
ACACACTGATGGTCACACACTGATGGTCACACACTGATGGTCCCACACTGAGGGTCACACACTGAGAATCCCACACTGAGGGTCCCACACTGATGGTCACACACTGATGGTCCCACACTGAGGGTCACACACTGAGAATCACACACTGATGGTCC
>NW_025166404.1:0-1668 GCF_004010195.1 Chiloscyllium plagiosum
TCTCCTTCTCCCCATAAATGTGCAGTCATCTACCAATTTAGAAAATCTGGATTCCAAAGTCCAAGTCCATATTGTGACCCTCTGTGGTCCGAGCACTGATCCATGTGGAACACTACTCCTCACCTTCTCCCACTTTGAGCCACCACCCTTTACTCCCACTCTGTGCTGTTTTGTTTGAAGTCAGCTCAAAATTCATCATATCACTTGCCACTGACTAACCCTCCATATGCTGCCTGGCTTGCTGTATTCTACCGGCCTCCTGTGTGTCTACGTTTGATTCTGCAGTTTTTTTTTTACCCTAATCCTATTAACTAGCCCATTACGGAGTAGCTTATCCAAGGCCTTTTGAAAATGAAGATAATAGATGACAGCCACAACACAGGCCCTACTCCCTCTGCTACTTCTTCAAAACATCACAGCAAGATATTCCCTTTGAATTCCATGCTCACTCGGCAATACAATTTTTAAAATTTCATGATATTTTAGACTTGTAGTGATCATTTAATTAGTTTTTCAATGAACTGCCAAACAATTGCAAGAGTGAAATTTTGGATTTCGATGCAAAATTTAACACTGCTGCAAGAAGGCAGATTCAGTATAACTATAAAGGGGTGCCCTTCTCAAGGTTGATAAAATCGGGAGGGATATGGATAGGGTAAATAGTCAAGGTCTTCTCCCTGTGAAGAAGGACTTCAAAACTAGAGGGCAAAGGTTTTAGGCGAGTGGGGAAAGATTTAAAAGGCACCACAGGGGCAACCTATTCAACCAGAGGGCGGTGCATGTACAGAACGAGCTCCCAGAGGAAGTGGCGGAGGCTGGTACAATGGCAACATTTCAAGCATAGGTGTACGAATAGGAAGGGTTTATGGCAAATAGGTCAAAAGCTACGAATGGCACTCGATTTATTTAGGATAACTGGTCAGCATGGGTGAGCTGGACCGAAGGGTCTGTTTCTGTGCTGTACATCTTTATGACTAAATGATTTTATAGTCTAGTGAGAATTTACCAAGTTACACTGACAGCAAATACGCATTAAAAGACACAAAAACAGAAATTGTAGCATAAGCACAGCAGGTCTGGCAGGTTCTGTGAGGAGGGAGTAGATTATAAATTGTGAGTCTAGTGACTGTTCACCATCAAGGGTTAATGTTAAAAATCACCCAACACCAGGTTATAATCCAACAATTTTATTTGGAAGCACTAGTTTTCCAACCATTGCTCCTTCATTGGGTAGGTGAGGAAGCAGCAGCGCTCCGAAAGCGAGTGCTTTTAAATAAAATTGTTGGATTATAACCTGTTGTTGGGTGATTTTTAACTTTGTCCATGCCAGTCCAACACCAGTTCCTTCACTCCAAGGGTTAAAGTAATATTCCCTCAAATGGGCTAACTTAATTGTTGAACTTATATATTAACTTGTTAGCATTCGAGGGTTGGAACCATTTGATCACACTTTGCAGAGGTCAACAAAGGAACTTTCATTTTGAAACAGATTAATTTGACATTACTGAGATGTATTGATACCCACCGCCGTTTCCTAAAGGCAGTGGCTTCATAAGATCAGATTCATTCAGCACCAAAAACATACAAAGCAATTCGGTATTGGAGCAAGATCCATTTTTTGTGTAGTATATGGTGTTCCCCCTCCCATTGTTCTGACATTATGGAACA
>NW_025166405.1:0-1668 GCF_004010195.1 Chiloscyllium plagiosum
GTTTTTAAAAGCGTGGCGAGAGGCCCTTTAGCCAATTGCATCAGTATCAGTCATCAAACGTCTAATTTATAAACACAGGTTCCAGCACGTGACTCATCGTCTGGTGTATTCTAAATTCCAAGATTTCAGTTAAATTGTTATTCAATTTCTTAAGTGCTTAAGTGGAACAAAACATCTCTGTGCACTGACAGTTCTGAAAGACAAACTCTTTCTCAGAGCCGTTTGTCAGTTTTCCTCAAAATGCTGCGGAAAATGTTTCTGTACTCACATTGGAATTAGTTTACCCTGTTTCTTCTTCAGGTTCCTTCTTCTTTCTATTAAATGGTTTAGATTCCAGTACAGACACAAGGTGCATGTTGCAGAAGTCATGTGTTTGTACTTTCACTAACGCTCTGTCTCAGCGGGAGCTGCAGTCCTTCCCCACGCTGATTCAGATAACACTGTCCTTCCTGTGACATGTCCCATGGAGAATGGAAGGACAGGCATTAATATGCTTCACTTGGGAACAGAGCGACAGTTTGAAAACATTTACACTGCCCCAGCGAGGAATTGAGCTCCTATCTCCCGCATAACATGTTTCGACACTAACCACTATACTACCGAGGACAACAGTTGCAAAGGAGACCCCTCAGTCCGTTGTGGCTCCATTTGTCAAAAACATCTGCTTTACGGCCCGAATCGTTTAACCCACAGACTTATAAGTATTGGCAGAGCATATTCACATCTGAATATTTCTGCCTCTCTGACACTTACAGACAGTGTGTTCCAAATTCCAACACCCACCAGTCTATACCGCTTTTCCACGCATCTACTTAAACCTTTCTGTCTTTCTCATTAAATTTCAACGTATCAACGGTATCAACGTGAAAGTATATGTTAGATTGTGCAATGCCTCAGTAAAATGGGATGTGGGACGGAAAAGAGAGTTAGGGAGAGTGGGAGGGGGAGACATGTTCCAGAACATTTGGGTTTACATCCTGATACATGAAACGCAGAAACATCAGAGAAGGTGATTCGATGGAAAACACCTCGGAGAGTATTATCATGTAAAAACGATTAATTTCTTACCGTGTTTCACCAAAAGTATAACTTTGAGAGAACTAACAGCCATGTCGTGGATTAGAGCCGAGGACGCTGCAATCACAACGCAGAATACGAACTACTAAATAGTTACAGCACTCCAACAGAGCACTTTTGCAAACTGCCGCCAGTATTGTAGCAGAGGAAATGTCAGGGAGAATGGACAATATCAGACCTTAGCGACAGGCGTGTGGGAACTCAGAAAGGGCTGAATCTTTAACTTTAACGTTCTCAGAGACTGTGGAGATTCCATGAATGAGAGTATTGGAGAATGAGATTAATGAAATTTTCCAAACTCCTGGGACAGCGCAGGATATTGTTGAAACGTATACTTCAATAGCATTATAGTTTAACAGCGGCTACTTCATCGCTTTGCCCACACAAGGCAATACCAACTGCTGCAGGCAATCACACATAATCCGAGTTCCAGACCCGGAATCGTAGAAACGGTGTGAAGCAGCCACGAAGATCCAATGGAAAATTGGGATGGAATGACAGGAGAGAGGTGTGTGTATTTCCGAGGGTGGGATTTCTCCTGGTCAAAAGCGGGACAAAACGGAATACTTGCCAACATTTATAATATTATAG
>NW_025166406.1:0-1668 GCF_004010195.1 Chiloscyllium plagiosum
TAAATTGTGGTCGATCCTGTGTCGGGAAGAAATTTAAATGCAGGGAAAACGCTTTCACCCCGTTAACAGCCTGAGGGGCTTTCGGAAGAGTGTCTCCTTCTCCCTAGAACGGGATCTCTTTCCTCGGGATCTTATCGTTTGTTCAATTCACTGACGTCTGGCCGTTCACAAACAATGTCAGGGATAGAACGTTCCCGGGAATGTCAGTTAAAGAATGTCAGGGACAGAACATTCCGGGGAACTCATTGATTTGTGCATCACCTTTCCCCCCGATCCACCCCACCACCATGATGGATACACTGGATGCCTGGATACACTGGATTGTAAATGGGATGAGAGACAGAGGGTTCAATCACAGGAATGTGAACTAAAGGCATTGTCAGATCAGCTGAAATGGTTAGATATACCACATTCTCAATCCACCTCACAGAACCAGCCCAGACACCATTAACCCAGAGGAGATATCTGTTCGCCGTTTCATACTGTGCAGACCAGGCTCATGTATAGCTCAGGTAAAAACAAGGACTGCAGATGGTGGAAACCAGAGTCTCATGGTCCGGGAACCCCGCACTACCCGATTGTACCTCCTTCCCAAGATCCACAACCTGACCACTCTGGCCGTACCCATTGCCTCAGCATGCTTCTGCCCCACTCTCTCACCTCCACCTACCTTGGCACTGTCCTGTCCGCCTAATCCAGAACTCCCCACATACCTTCGCGATACCACCTTTGCCCTCCACCTCCTCCAAGACCTCGGTTTCCCCAGCCCACAACTCTCATTTCACCATCGATATCCAATCCCTCTTCACCTCCATCCGCCATGACCAAGGCCTCCAAGCCTTCCGCTTCTTTCTCTCCCAACGTCCCTAACAGTACCCTTCCACCGACACTGTCATTCCTTTGGCTGAACTGGTCCTCACTCTTAACAATTTCTCCTTCGAATCCTCCCACTTCCTTCAGACCAAAGTGGTAGCTATGGGCACCCATATGGGCCCCAGCTATGCCTGTCTCTTTGTTGGCTACGTAGAACAGTCGATCTTCCGTCATTAAACCGGCACCACTCCCTACCTCTTCCTCTGCGACATTGATGACTGCATCGACGCCACCTCGTGCTCCCGCGAGGAGGTTGAGCAATTCATCAACTTCACCAATACATTCCACGCCGACCTTAAATTTACCTGGACCATCTCTGACACCTCCCTCCCCTTACTGGACCTCTCCATCTCCATTAATGACGACCGACTTGACACCGACGTTTCTTACAAACCCACCGACTCCCACATCTACCTGAATTACATTACTTTCCAGCCTACCCCCTTCAAAAATACCATCTGATTATGCCAATTCCTCCGCCTCCGCCGTATCTGCTCCCAGGAGGACCAGTTACACCACAGAACACACCAGATGACCTCCTTTTTTAGAGACCGCAACTTCCCTTCCCACGTGGATAAAGCTGCCCTCCAACGCATCATCGTCTACCTCAACCTTGAGACCCCACCCCGCCAACCGTAGCAAGGACAGAACTCCCCTTGGTGCTCACCTTCCACCCTACCAACCTTCACATAAACCACATCATCCGACGACATTTCTGAAACTGCCAAACAGACTCCACCACCAGAGATATATTTCCCTCCACACCCATTTTCACTTTCCACAAAGATGGATCGT
>NW_025166407.1:0-1668 GCF_004010195.1 Chiloscyllium plagiosum
ATCAACGACTGGACTAACAGGGATCAGGAGCTCGAGAGACAGGAGGAGAAGAGATCAGAATCTGAGAACATTAGACTGGAATGTTCCAGTAACGGATCAGAATCTGGGAACATTATACTAGAATATTACAACAGACAGGAGTTTATCCTGGGGTCTTTACTATCTTTCTCAGCCTTGGATGACATTAGCATCACGGGTCGAAGATATCCTTTGGATTATACAAGGTGGTTACTATCCCATCCTCGCTATAGTTGGTGTTCCTGGTAAGTCATTCCACCTGACCATTGAGCTGAGTTGAAGTGAATTGCTGTTCACATTCAAATTTTAGAATTTGGAAGTCATCATTTTCAGATACAGTCAAAAATTTTATTCCTTACAAATTATAACTAGTAAATTACTATTCACAACTTACTTAACAATATGCGAGGAGAAACCAGACTGTTCTTAAACTCAATGATCCTTTTTCTCCATTCAGATTTGCATTTCTACATATTTTCCCCACTCATCAATCCTGCCCAAGGCCACTATCAGGAAATTTCAGTCTCCTTTTCAGTCTAAGTGCAACTGCTGAATAATTCATCATTTGTGTCTTTGGTAAATCCAGATATAAACGTTTCAAGTCTCTTCTAAGTATGCTTACGTCACAAAATGTTTGCACTTGAGATGGTTAATTTGTCCTCTCCACAGAATCTGTCAGATGGGTAGACAGTGCATGGTGGTCAAGTCATTGACTCATTATCAAGCAGCACAGAATAATAATCTTTTGGTGTCTCATGAAGGAAGTTGATGGAATGCAAATGAAATCATCACCACTTCTTTTAACAAAGTCTATCTGTTTGCCTCATGTCCTGCAGAGAAGTCGATGGGTCATCCTTCCCTGGTCAGGTCTCGGTGTGACTGCAAACCCACAGCAATGTAGTTTACTCTTCAATGTTCTGTGGAACAGTTGATCCAGCCAATCAGTTCAAGATTGGCATAACATGCTGGTCTGACCAGGGCTGCACACATCCCGTGACAGCAGAACAAAAGATTTCCATGTTCCCGCAAGTCATTTCCATTCAGGTAGGTGACCATTCCCTGTTTCGATTGCATTCTTTCTCATTGAGTCTCCCTCCGAGAGTGATATTCATCTCCATCTGCACCTCTGGTGATGATTTTATAGATGCTGACGTACAGACGTAAGAAAAGTCTAAATTCCACATCATTCGCAGTGTAGAGAGAAGGACTAGCTTTTTACGGCACAGGAAACAAGCTGAGACAGCTAAGTAAGGGAACAGAATTATTGCGATCAACCGTGAGAGTGTTGTTGAGATAGTATTTGGAGTATTGTGCACACATTTTCTCTCCTTTATAAGGAATAATCCTCTTGGCAGAAAGAGTGTAAAGGAGTTTCACCAGACTAATTGTTGGGATGATTGTACCACCCGGGAGTGCATGAGGATTAATCTCCCTACCGGTTGGGAGGGACCTTCAACTCTTGTAAAATGATCGAGTGTCTCAAATATGTTTCTGCCTTTGAAGTTATTCTGTTCACACACATGTCTGGGAATGCGGATTCCTTCCCGGAACACTTGGACTTTGCTGAAATCCATTTGCTTCTGGCGGTGGAGAGATTCCTATGATTCCTCATGAGGTATCCTCCACGAGTGGAAAAGATGACTCAGGGAT
>NW_025166408.1:0-1668 GCF_004010195.1 Chiloscyllium plagiosum
TGAATTCTTCTCCTCTGTACCAGCCCCTCAACCATGCATTCATCTGCTCTATCTTCTTAGATCATGGCACCAAACGTAATCCAGATATTACTACCTTCGGGAATCTACTTTTTAACCTCCTGCATAATTTTCTATATTCTCTCCTCAGAAACTCATTTTCTTTTCCTATGTCATTAATTCCAATGCATACAATGACCTCCTGCTGGTCCCTCTGCCCTTTGAGAATATTCTGCACCCTCTCCAAGATATCCTTGAAACACATCATTCTGATGTCTAATTGTCTAATTGTTGGCCTCAGAAACATCTGTCCGTGCCTCTGACTAGAGAACCCCCATCACAATTGATCTAGGAGAAAGTGAGGATTGCAGATGCTGGAGATCAGAGTCGAGAGTGTGGTGCTGGAAAAGCACCGCATTCCTGACCTGCTATCCATTTGCAGCACAACACTATCACAATTAATTGTTTGGAACCTAACGCGCCACTCATGATGGTAGAGCCAATCTCAGTACCAGAAACCTGGCTCTCAATGCTACATTTCTCTGAAGATCCATCTTCCCCTACATTTTCCAAAACAGAGACAAGGATAGCCACAGGAGACTCCTGCACTACCTGCCTTACTCTCCTATCTTTCCTGGAGGTAACCCATTTACCTGACTGTATCTGCGGTTTTTTTTGTATCTTCCTGAAACTGCCACCCATCACACTCCAGCTCCTATAAATTCCTCCTTGCTTCTAAATGAAGTTCCAACCCATCCATGTGATCTGATAGGCCTCACAGCCAAACACTCTTATTGCAGACATAAGCGTCTGGAACATTGAAATGTTCCCTAATCCTCACATCCATCAGGAAGATCAAATCATTGTTCTAAAGGCTATCTTTGCACCTTAACAATCTACAATCCAGAAAATAGCACTGTCTTATTGCTCTAAAAACACTGCTCAAGAATAACTTAGAACTTATGTTTTATATTTTCACAGTTTAATCAAGCTATAGAGCTCAATAAACCATATGATCAAACAATCCCACTTGCTATGATGAATTTATAAAATAAAAGTAAGGTTACACTCTATAGAAAAGCCACTTAGCTGGTCCCCTGCTGTGAGCTCTCTAGGGTTTCTCCAAGGTCAGCTGTGAATGTTTGTTTAACTCTATTGTCCAGAGAGACTTGAAACTAACAGCAAAGGCAGTCAGCTGTGGAAGTTCACTGCTCAGTCAGACTCCTATGTAGGTCCACTGATCCTTTTCTCATCTCCCACTGTTATTTGCTCTCTCTCTCTCTCTTCCTCCTTTTTTAAAGTGCCATTGTTTTGATCTCTTTTTGTCCCAAAGTTCCAAAACAATGCAACAACTCATAAAAGTGTAATTACTGCTCTAAGAATTCAAGGAAATAATCTCTAACACTTAAAATCCCTCAAAAAAGGAGCAGCTCTTACAACCACAATTTTTCCCATCCTCTATCTTCGATTGCCCAGAATCCTTTATTCCCATAACCATTGATTCTGTGACTGATCATTGTAAGCTGTGGCATTCACCTTCATTCCTAAGTTAAATATATCCTTTCACTTTCAAAAATTAATGGGATTCCTCTTCCAATTTGTTGCAAAGGAATTTCTCTTTGACTCATCTTTCCCTATAGCCCTTCAGTAAATTACAATTAGTACCTAGCA
>NW_025166409.1:0-1668 GCF_004010195.1 Chiloscyllium plagiosum
GGTGGGTTTGGATCGGCGCAACATCGAAGGCCGAAGGGCCTGTACTGCGCTGTATTCTTCTATGTTCTATGCTCTATGTGAGGATACCAGGTGACGATGGCAGATTTCCTCGATTAAGACCATTATTGATTCAGATTTTTTTTTTCCAAAATAATCGGTGAGTTGCGGTCTCGGTGGAGTTATTTTGTCCATAGCAGTGGCCTGTGAACCCATCCCCAAATTGTTCCCCGAGCAATATCCTGTCAACCGATCGCCAATCTGTACAGCTTGCATCAGGCAGTGGACCCGCTCTACACCTTTCCCTCAGCAAAGGCGTGTGGTCACACACTACACTGCCCGTTGACAACAGGAGATGAGAAAGTGTTTGAGGAAGATAATTATGGAGAGTATAAGGAGAGGAGGAAAGAAGATGATATGGAGCGAGACTGAAAACAAAGACAGAGTGAATTCACCCTAACGTAAGAGGTCAGGCCCATTCCCCTCCCCTTTTCTGAGGACCAGAACTTGGGCTTGAGACTGTGTCACTCCAGTTCAGCTTCTTCAACACAAAGACAAACAATAATATAATTCTGTTTGCTGTTTGGCAGTAAGGTTTAATGAAGATTATTATTCTTTGCACATTGAAGCGATAGATACAGTAAGTGGGATTATGCATTTTCGCAAAGGACCCTGAGTTGAGAGAAAAGTTGAATAGTATCCCCGTAACACCCTGTAGGAGAAGATTGGACAAACAAGCACGACCCGCAGTCTGTTACTATAGTGACAGGCTGCATCATAGAAACGTAGTAACATAGAAGATACCAACAGGATGAGGCTATTGGAGCCTAACAGCCTGCGCCACAATTCATCACGATAATGTATGATCGTCCACTCAATAGATTAACCCTGCTTTCTCCCCGTTACCTTTGATCCCATTCACCCAAGTGCTATATCTATCTGCCTTGTGAATTCATTCAATGTTTTGAAATCGACTATTTCCTGTGGTAATGAATTCCACAAGCTCACTTCTCTTTGGGTGAAGAACTGTCTCCTCATTTCCATCGTAAATGATCCAGCCCGAATCCCCAGGCTGTGATCTATGGCTCTGGTCACACTCAATTGGCAACATCGGCCCTGTATCTACCGTCTACTCACTTAGAGTTTTACAAGTCTCCATGTGACTACCCCTCATTCGCCTGGAATTCAGCGAGAACAATTCCTAACCCAGTCACTCTCACCTTATATCGCAATTCCATCATGCCCTCAATCTGCCGGTGTAATTGCTGCATTCCTTCGAAAGTAAGAACACCCTTCTTCAGAAACGGAGACAAACATTGTGCACATTATTCGAGGTGTGGCCTCACCAAGCCCTTATTAAACTCTAGCACACATCCCTGCTCCTTTACTCGAATGAAGACCAACACAGCATTTGCCACCTTTATCGTCTGCTGAACCTGAATGCTTACCTTTAATGGCTGGTGCACAAAGGTCCTGCTGCAGACACCTGTCTCCCAAGTTATAGCCAACCAGGTAGTAATCTACTTTCTTGTTTGTGCTTCCAAGGTAAGCAATATAATTATACTAGTTATGTTACATCTAACATTCACTTGCCTTTCATCCAACCTTTCCAGATAATGCTGAAGTAAATGTGCATCTTCATCGCAATTCTTACTTGTACCTAACTTCATA
>NW_025166410.1:0-1668 GCF_004010195.1 Chiloscyllium plagiosum
TCTCAGCCTTCTAAACTCAAGGGTATACAAGCTCAGTCACTCCAATCTTTCAGCGTAAGATGGAGGACGGGAGAAATTTCTGGCTGTAAGAGCTGCTCCTTTTTTTGAGGTATTTATGTGTTGGAGGTGATTTCCTCGAATTCCAGGAGCAGCAATTACTGTTTTATATGCTGTTGCATTGTTTTGGAACTTTGGGAAAAAAAAGTCAAAAAACAACAGCAGTTTTAAAAGGGAGAAGAGCAGATAAAGGAAACACATGGTGAGGACAGTGCAGGAGAGAGAGAGAGAGAGAGACAGACAGACAGAGAGAGAACCTGCACAGTTACTGCCTTTGCTATTCTTGAATTCATGTGTCATTGGACATTGGAGTGCATCTGGGAAAATTAACAAAAAGTGAATTTCACAACTAATCTTGGAGGAACCGGTTTGGGCGAAATTCACAACATAAAACAACAACTAACTTATCTGATTCTAAGTCTGTCCAAAAGAAAGGCTGCAGTAGTGAGTACAGTGGGTTCTTTCTTGATTATATGTTTTTGGAGATAAGTCTCTTGATTAAAATTAAAATATAAGCCATAGCTCTAAATTTAACCTGGGGCAGTGTTTGTAGAGGAATAAGACGTGTTATCTTCTGGGTCTGTAGATTGTGAAGGAGCAAAAATGGCCTTTGCAGTGATATGTACTTCTTGTCAGATGTGGGAATTTAAAGAGAGTTTAAGGGCGACTGTGGATTATATCTGCCATAAATGATGTTGGATGCGAATCTTATCAGATCGAGTGGATCGGTTGGAGAGACAGGTGGAAGCAATGAGGAATTTGCAACAGCAACAGTATGTGATGGATGGCAGTTATAGGAAGGGGGGGGGAAGTCTCAGATACAGTCACATAGATGGGTTAACTCCAGGAAGTGTAAGAGAGATCGGCACCTAGTGCAGGAGTCTTTTGTGGATATACCCATTTCAAACAGGTATGCTGTTTTGGAAAATGTAGGGGGTGATGGATTCTCAGGGGAACATAGCACGAACAGCCAAGTTCCTGGTATTGAGACTGGCTCTAATGCAATGAGGGGTACGTCGGCTTCCAAGAGATCAATTGTATTAGGGGATTCTGTAGTCCGAGGTACAGACAGACGTTTCTGTGGCCAGCAGAGATAAAGCAGAATGGTGTGTAGTTTCCCTGGTAGATCAAGGATGTCTCAGAGAGGGTGCAGAATGTTCTCACAGGGGAGAGGGGCCAGCAAGAGGTCATTGTCCACATTGGAACAAATGATATAGGAAAGGAAAAGGTTGAGATTCTGAAGGGAGATTACAGATAGTTAGGCAAAAATTTAAAAGGGAGGTCCTCAAGGGTCGTAATATCTGGATTACTCCCGGTGCTACAAGTTAGTGAGGGCAGGAAAAGGAGTATAGAGCAGATGAATGCCTGGCTGAGGAGCTGGTGTATGGGAGAAGGATTCACAGTTTTGGATCATTGGAATCTCTTTTGGGGTAGAAGTGACCTGTACAAGAAGGACGGATTGCACCTAAATTGGAAAGGGACTAATATACTGGCAGGGAAATTTACTAGAACTGCTTGGGAGGATTTAAACTATTAAGGTGGGGGGTGGAACCCGGGGAGATGTGGAGAAAGAGATGAATCTGAGACGGGTACAGTTGAGAACAGAAGTGA
>NW_025166411.1:0-1668 GCF_004010195.1 Chiloscyllium plagiosum
GTGCAGCTCTCTCTCTCTCTCTCTCTGTGTCTGACCCTGAAACAGTGCAGCTCTCTCTCTGTTTGACCCTGAAACAGTGCAGCTCCCTCTCTCTCTGTCTGATCCTGATACAGTGCAGCTCTCTCTCTCTATCTGACCCTGAAACAGTGCAGCTCTCTCTCTCTCTCTGTGTGTCTGACCCTGAAACAGTGCAGCTCTCTCTCTCTCTCTCTCACAGTGTCTGACCCTGAAACAGTGCAGCTCTCTCTCTCTGTCTGATCCTGATACAGTGCAGCTCTCTCTCTCTATCTGACCCTGAAACAGTGCAGCTCCCTCTCTCTCTGTCTGACCCTGAAACAGTGCAGCTCTCTCTCTCTCTCTGTGTCTGACCCTGAAACAGTGCAGCTCTCTCTCTCAGTCTGACCCTGAAACAGTGCAGCTCCCTCTCTCTCTGTCTGACCCTGAAACAGTGCAGCTCTCTCTCTCTCTCACTTTGTCTGACCCTGATACAGTGCAGCTCGATCTCTCTGTCTGATCCTGAAACAGTGCACGTCTCTCTCTCTCTCTGTCTAATCCTGAAACAGTGCACCTCTCTCTCTCTCTCTCTCTGTCTCTATCACTCCGTGTGTCTCTCTCGGTTTCTCTCCCTCGCTGTGTCTATCGCTGTGTCTCTCTCTGTCACACTCTCTTTCTCTCTCCCTGTCTCTATCACTCTGTGTATATCTCTCTCTGTCAAAAGCTCTCTCTCCCTGGCTCTTTCACTCTGTGCGTGTCTCTCTCTCTCTCTCTGTCATAATCTCTCTCTCTCCCTCCCTGTCTCTGTCACTCTGTGTGTGTCTCTCTCTCTCTCTGTCGCTGTCTCTATCATTCTGTGTGAGTCTCTCTCGGTCACAATCTCTTTCACGCTGTCTCTCCCTTTCACTCTCTCTCCCGGTCTATCACTCTGTATCCCTGATTTACACTCTCTGTCTCACTCATTCTGTCTCTCAATCTCCCTATCTCTGATACACACACTGTAAATGGCTACATCTCTCAGACAGAGGTATCCATTTGCAGTGTGTCTGTCAGTCTGGGATGGGTAGCCATTTGCAGTGTGTCTGTTTGACTGGGATGGGTAGCCATTTGCAGTGTGTCTGTCGCCCTGGGATGGGTAGCCATTTGCAGTGTGTCTATCTCCCTGGGGTGGGTAGCCATTTGCAGTGTGTCTGTCTGTCTGGGACGGGTAGCCATTTGCAGTGTGTCGATCTGTCTGGGATGGGTAGCCATTTGCAGTGCATCTATCTGTCTGGGATGTGTAGCCATTTGCAATATGTCTATCCCCCTGGGATGGGTAGCCATTTGCAGTGTGTCTGTCTGGGATGGGTAGCCATTTGCAGTGCGTCTGTCTGTCTGGGATGGGGAGCCATTTGCAGTCTGTCTGTCTGGGATGGGGAGCCATTTGCAGTGTGTCTGTCTGTCTGGGATGGGTCGCCATTTGCAGTGTATCTATCTCCCGGGCTGTGTAGCCATTTGCAGTGTGTCTGTCTCCCTGGGATGGGTAGCCATTTGCAGTGTGTCTGTCTGTCTGAGATGGGGAGCCATTTGCAGTGTGTCTGTCTCCCTGGGATGGGTAGCCATTTGCAGTGTGTCTGTCTGTCTGAGATGGGTAGCCATTTACAGTGTATCTATCTCCCGGGCTGTGTAGCCATT
>NW_025166412.1:0-1668 GCF_004010195.1 Chiloscyllium plagiosum
GGCTGGTACAATTATAACATTTAAAAGGCATCTGAATAGATATATAAACAGGAAAGGTTTAGAAAAATATGTGCCAAATGCTGGAAAATGGGACTGGCTTAGGTTAGGATATCTAGTTGGCATGGATGAGTTGGACCGAAGGGTCTGTTTTCACGCTGTACATCTCTATGACTCTATGACCAGTAACTGACATGCTTGTAGCTAATTGAGTACATACATGCAATGCCTATCACTCAAAGCTTCTTGTTGGGGCTGAATTTTAGATTTCAGCTGGCTGTTTTGTAGGTTATCAACCACTAAACACTCTATGGTCACTTTCATTTTCACAAATGTGCCAAGTTTGCTCTTTCTCATCCCCATGTCAAACTGTACCATTTAATTTGTTTTGTTGATGCTTCCTGATAAAATGTATCACCTCACAATTTACTGCATTGAAATTAATTTGCCCATGTAGCTGCCTACATCTCCAGCATATCTGCATCCTTTTGAAGTTTCCTACTACCTTCCCCACTTACTAGTTTCTTGACATCTATAAATTTTGACGTTAGGACCTGAAGTCGATGTTATAAAAAAGAGCAGTTATTCAAACAGTGTAGTCTCGGTGACATGATTTTATTGTCCCTGAAGTCTGAGAAAAAAGGACTTCCCTCACATCTAAGTAAAATCGATTAAGCAATGTGTACCCTTCCAACACTGAAATCTGAGGTCCATGATACACATGCACATTTCAAACATGGAGTGTGTCATCTTGGTAAAACGAAAACTGGCAGTATCAAGGCATACTGATTAAAATTTAAATCAGTACAATACTGTTTGATATTAGCACTGTGATTTAACAACTCCTTGTTCCAGCCAATGTCCTGCCTTATTTTCACACAACTGAATATGATAGTTAAATCGTCTAAATGATCTCAGTCAGCCATTCTTAAAATGACCATGAATCTCCTACAGGCCAGTGAACTGGGCTATATGTTGTTGCTGTTGCAATTATACATCCTTCTAGAACATTCCTCTAGCTGTCTAAACTTGCAGTAGATCCTAACAATATAGCTCGTGCTGCAACCACTGAGGGGCAAATCATGGAGAGGCAATAACCTGGTGAAATGGGACTAAGTTAGGTGAGGATATCTGTTTGGTATTGTTGAGTTAGACCAAAGGGTCTGTTAACATGCTCTCCACCTCCATGACTCTATGGCG
Organism: Chiloscyllium plagiosum; assembly: GCF_004010195.1. NCBI lineage: Eukaryota > Metazoa > Chordata > Chondrichthyes > Orectolobiformes > Hemiscylliidae > Chiloscyllium > Chiloscyllium plagiosum. The sequence continues at coordinate 1,198 of NW_025166412.1, forward strand.
GCTTATTTTTTCAATGCAGAGTAGTACCAACTGTGCATGTTCAATTCCTGTATTGGCTGATGTTACTATTAAGGTTCTGTCTTGTCACCCTTGCCCCTCACCTGAGGTATGGTGACCCTTAGGTTAAACTCACCACCAGTCAACACTTTTTAATAAAAGTGAGTCTATGGTGACTTTACGCTTTATATTTGTGTACTGCCACTAACTTTCAATGCTGAAGGGAGATTAATCCCCTTTAATTTCACAGGTCTTGTTAATGCTATGGGCAACTGGCAGTGGATGGCAATCAATATCCCAGTGAAACATGCCTGTAGAGGGTGTCCATAGTATCAACCAGCTTGGGCCTAGAAAAATTGATACATGAATAATTAACGCATATACTGCTGTGGAGACCAGAAGAGCATGACTATTTCTCCAGAATCAAGAGAAATAAACTAAAACTTAACATCTTAACCAACCTTCAGTAACACC
>NW_025166413.1:0-1668 GCF_004010195.1 Chiloscyllium plagiosum
TGTGTTACATGATGAACCCACATTGCTGATCACCGTGTGACATGATGGGCCCAAATTGCTGCTCACTGTGTGAGATTATGGACCCACATTGCTGCTCACTGTGTTACAGTTTGGACCCACATTGGTGCTCACTCTATTACATTATGAACCCACATTGCTGCTCACTGTGTTAGATGATGAACCCACATTGCTGTTCACAGTGTCACATAATGGACCCACATTGCTGCTCACTGTGTTACATGATGGACCCACATTGCTGATCACCGTGTGACATGATGGACCCACATTGCTGCTCACTGTGTTACACGATAGACCCACATTGCTGCTCACTGTGTTACATTATGAACCCACATTGCTGATCACCGAGTGACATGATGGACCCACATTGCTGCTCACTGTGTTATATTATGGACCCACATTGCTGCTCACTGTGTTACAGGATGGACCCACATTGGTGCTCACTGTATTACATTATGAACCCACATTGCTGCTCACTGTGTGACACGATGGATCCACATTGCTGCTCACTGTGTTACATAATGAACCCACATTGCTGCTCACTGTGTTATATATTAAACCCACATTGCTGCTCACTGTGTTACATAGTGGACCCACATTGCTGCTCACTGTATTACATAATGGACCCACATTGCTGCTCACTGTGTTACATAATGGACCCACATTGCTGTTCACTGTGTTACATAATGAACGCACATTGCTGCTCACTGTGTTACATAATGAACGCACATTGCTGCTCACTGTGTTACATAATGAACGCAGTTACATGATGAACCCACATTGCTCCTCACGGTGCTCCATAATGGACCCAAATTTCTGACCACTGTGTTACACGATGGATCCACATTGCTGCTCACTGTATTAAATTATGAACCCACATTGCTGTACACTGTGTTACATAATGAACCCACATTGCTGCTCACTGTGTTACATAATGAACGCACATTGCTGCTCACTGTATTACATAATGGACCCACATTGCTGCTCACGATGTTACACGATGGACCCACATTGCTGCTCACTGTGTTACATGATGGACCCACATTGCTGCTCACTGTGTTACACGATGAACCCACATTGCTGCTCACTGTATGACATGATGAACCCACATTGCTGCTCACTGTGTTACATAATGGACCCACATTGCTGATCACTGTGTTACATGATAGAACCACATTGCTGCTCACTGTGTTACATAATGAACGCAAATTGCTGCTGACTGTGTTACATAATGGACCCACATTGCTGGTCACTGTGTTACATGATGGACCCACATTGCTGCTCACTGTGTTACACGATGGACCCACATTGCTGATCACCGTGTGACATGATGGACCCACATTGCTGCTCACTGTGTTACACGATAGCCCCACATTGCTGCTCACTGTATAACATTATGAAACCACATTGCTGGTCACTGTGTGACACGTTGGAACCACATTGCAGCTCACTGTGTTACATGATGGACCCATATTGCTGATCACTGTGTGACATGATAGAACCACATTGCTGCTCACAGTATTACATGATGGACCCACATTGCTGCTCACTGTGTTACACGTTGGAACCACATTGCTGCTCACTGTGTTACACGTTGGAACCACATTGCTGATCACTGTGTTACATAATGGACCGACATTGCTGCTCACT
>NW_025166414.1:0-1668 GCF_004010195.1 Chiloscyllium plagiosum
GTGACACATTGTATAACAGACTCACTGTGACACGCTGTATAACAGACTCACTCTGACACACTGTATAACAGACTCTCACTGTGACATACTGTATAACGCACTCACTGTGACACACGGTATAACAGACTCACGGTTACTCACTGTATAACAGACTCACTGTGACACACTGTATAACAGACTCTCACTGTGACACACTGTATAACAGACTCACTGTGACAGACTGTATAACAGACTCTCAATTTGACACACTGTATAACAGACTCACTGTGACACACGGTATAACAGACTCACTGTGGCACACTGTATAACAGACTCTCACTGTGACAGACTGTATAACAGACACACGGTGACATACGTTATAACAGACTTTTACTGTGACACAGGGTATAACAGACTCACTGTGACACACTGTATAACAGACCCTCACTGTGACATTCTGTATAACAAACACAAGGTGACACTCTACTACAGACACACTGTGACACACGGTACAACAGGCTCTCGGTGACACATGGTATAACAGACTCACTGTGATACACCGTATAACAAAATTCTGTGACACACAGTCTAACAGACTCACTGTGACACATTATATAACAGACCCACTGTGATGCACTGTATAACAGACTCACGGTGACACATGGTATAACAGACTCACGGTGACACACTGTATAACAGATTTCTTACTGTGACAGACTGTATAACAGACTCTCACAGTGACACACTGTATAACAGACTCTCACTGTGACAGACTGTATAACAGACACACGGTGACATTCGTTATAACAGAAAACAGTGATACACTGTATAACAGTCTCTCACTGTGACACACGGTATAACAGACACACGCTGACACACTGTATAACAGTCTCACAGTGACACACTGTATAACAGACACACGGTGATAGACGGTATAACAGACTCACTGTGACACACTTTAACAGACTCACTGTGACACACTGTATAACAGACTCTCACTGTATAACAAACACAAGGTGACCCTCTGTATTACAGACACACGGTGACACACGGTACAACAGGCTCACCGTGACACACTGTATAACAGACTCACTGTGACACACTGTATAACAGACTCACTGTGGCACACTGTATAACAGACTCACGATGACACACTTTATGAAAGACTCACGGTGACACACCCTATAACTGACTCACTGTGATACATTGTATAACACACCCACGGTGACACACTGTATAACAGACTCACTGTGACACGCAGTGTAAAAGACTCACTGTGACACACTGTATAAAAGACTCACTATGACACACTGTATAATAGACTCAATGTGACACACTGCATAACAGTCTCTCACTGTGACACACTGTATAAGAGACTCACTGTGACACACTGTATAACAAACTCACGATGACACACTTTATAAAAGACTCACGGTGACACACTGTATAACAGACTCACTGTGACACACAGTGTAAAAGACTCACTATGACACACTGTATAATAGACTCAATGTGACACACTGCATAATAGACTCTCACTGTGACGCACTGTATAACAGACTCACTGTGACACACTCCATAACAGAGTCACGGTGAAACACAGTATAACAGATTCACGGTGACACACTATATAACAGGGTCTCACTGTGACACACGGTATAACAGACTCACTGTGACAGACTGTATAAC
>NW_025166415.1:0-1668 GCF_004010195.1 Chiloscyllium plagiosum
CACTGCGTCGCTAAATTTCTGTGATTCCAGACCTAGAAGCCAGTGTGATTGAAGTGTGCAACCGCAGTTACAACCTTGTCCCGAGGCACTGGTAAAGTAACGATGAGAAACTTCGTTGTTATTTAAACCAACATTTCAACTATTTGTTTGCTCAGCCTGTACATTTCATCTTTTCTCAAAATCTATCGAAATCAGTCTTCAACATTCTCAATGATGGACTCTCCACAGCCACTGCGGACATCGAAGATGACGATACAACCCAATCTCAGTGGGTTGTCCTCTTGTGCATGTGGTGCTGTTCCTCGCCAATCTTAGCCATTGCATTTATTGCTTTTACTGTTGGTTATTATTTCATGTGATCGTATAGTGGCTCATCCTCTGCATTGTGGCCGAAGCAACCTCCATTCAAATCCGAGTATCAGCAATGCGCATTTGTTCCATGTTACTTCACATAACCCTTGCAAAACAAACGCAGAATGGAAGAAATTAATTTTTAAGGTTAAAATGCTCCTGAAGATGATGATTTTTTTGCTTCAAACTTTATCAGCACCTAATCTCGGAGAAGTTCCTCCCTTTCCCAATCACTATTCTTCCATTCTATCCTTCCTCACATGCCACTGGGGCATTGCACAAAGTAATATTCACTTTCACATTGACACCGTTAAGTTAGTGCTGCAGCTGTCACTCTTGTTAGGTGAACTTGCACCAATACCACCATGAGGAACTTTAAGCCACTTTATGCAATTAGATAATGTGGTTGGGTTATCAATCCTCGTGTAAAGTGTTTGATTTGCATGGACCAGATATCATTGGAGCACTGGGTTCATGAAAAGGACGCAGAACAGTATCGAGGAAAAGAGACTTTATTGGAAAAGACCAATGTTTGGGAATTCCCCACATTTATTTCAAGTCTTTATTCGTCTCTCGCTAGAGTGTTATGTATAATTCTGCAATTCACATAAAAGAAGCGATATGACAGCTTTGGAAATGGTGCAGAAGTGATTTGCCAATATATTGTCTTGATTGAAGAACTTCAGCTATGAAAGAGTTTAGACAGACTGGGATTGCTTTTGTGAGAGCAGGAGAGATTGAGAGGAGACAGTATTGAGATGTAGGAAATAATGAGGGGCATGGATTGGGTACACTTAACGAAAGATTTCTCGATGATGGATGGATCAATCAATCATAGATTTAAGATAAGAGTCATGAACGTTCGAGTAGCTTTACACAAAAGAAAACTTTATTAGCTTGCGTGCCATTGGAATCTGGACATCACTGTCCCTATGAGTCAGAGCGGCAGAAATTCTAATAATCTTCAGAGATACTTAACTGTGAATTTGTAATGCTTAAGGCATACAACGTTAAATGATGGAAAATGGGATGAGGATAATCAAGCAGGTGTTATTGACAAGAGCATGCACAAGTAGCTTGCAGCCTCAGTTAGTTCTGACATCCACCGTGTGGCGTTTGGTAACCTCAGTTGTCACGTGGGATGCCAGGGTTCATTTCCCCGCTGGGGCTGCTCTGACTGTTTCAGGGTTTCAAGGTTTGTGTAAAGATCTGTTGTTCAGGTGAAGGATGCAGATGGTGTGGGGAAATTCGGTGGTTTTGGGAAGTTGGTTTGTGGCCGTTTCTTCCCCTTTCTCGGTGATATCTTCAAGGCAGATG
>NW_025166416.1:0-1668 GCF_004010195.1 Chiloscyllium plagiosum
ATTGATTCTCAGTCTGACAGGTGTGAAACTGCTCTGATTCTCAGTCTAGCAGATATGAAACTGCACTTATTCTCAGTCTGACAGCTGTGAAACTGCACTGATTCTCAGTCTGGCAGATATGAAACTGCACTGATTCTCAGTCTGACAGCTGTGAAACAGCACTGATTCTCAGTCTGACAGCTATGAAACTGCACTGATTCTCAGTCTGACAGCTGTGGAACTGCACTGACTCTCAGTCTGACTGCTGTGAAACAGCACTGATTCCTAGCCTGACATCTGTGAAACTGGACTGATTCCCGTCTGGCAGATATGAAACTGCACTGATTCTCAGTCTGACAGCTGTAAAAATGTACTGATCCTCACACTGACAGCTGTGAAACTGTACTGTTTCTCAGCCTGGCAGTTATGAAATTGCATTGATTCTCAGTCTGACAGCTGTGAAAGTGCACTTATTCTCAGTCTGACAGCTGTGAAATAGCACTGACTCTCAGTCTGACAGGTGTGAAACAGGACTGATTCCCGTCTGGCAGATATTAAAATGCACTGATTCTCAGTCTGACAGCTGTAAAAATGTACTGATCCTCACACTGACAGCTGTGAAACTGTACTGTTTCTCAGCCTGACAGTTATGAAATTGCATTGATTCTCAGTCTGACAGCGATGAAACTGCATTGATTCTCAGTCTGACAGCTGTGAAACTGCACTGATTCTCAGTCTGACAGCTGTGAAACTGCACTGATTCTCAGTCTGACAGCTGTGAAACTGCACTGATTCTCAGTCTGACAGCTATGAAACAGCACTGATTCTCAGGCTGACAGCTGTGAAACTGCACTGATTCTCAGTCTGACAGCTATGAAACTGCACTGATTCTCAGTCTGACAGCAGTGAAACTGCACTGATTCTCAGTCTGACAACTATGAAACTGCACTGATTCTCAGTCTTGCAGCTATGAAACAACACTGATTCTCAGTCTGACAGCTGTGAAGCTGCACTGATTCTCAGTCTGACAGCTATGATAGTACACTGATTCTCAGTCTGACAGCTGTGAAGCTGCACTGATTCTCAGTCTGACAGCTATGATAGTACACTGATTCTCAGTCTGACAGCTGTGAAAGAGCACTGATTCCTAGCCTGACATCTGTGAAACTGGACTGATTCCCGTCTGGCAGATATGAAACTGCACTGATTCTCAGTCTGACAGCTGTAAAAATGTACTGATCCTCACACTGACAGCTGTGAATCTGTACTGTTTCTCAGCCTGACAGTTATGAAATTGCATTGATTCTCAGTCTGACAGCTATGAAACTGCATTGATTCTCAGTCTGACAGCTGTGAAAGTGCACTGATTCTCAGTCTGACAGCTATGAAGCTGCACTGATTCTCAGTCTGACAGCTATGATAGTACACTGAGTCTCCTTCTGACAGCTGTTAAAGAGCACAAATTCTCAGTCTGACAGGTGTGAAACTGCTCTGATTCTCAGTCCAGCAGATATGAAACTGCACTTATTCTCAGTCTGACAGCTGTGAAACTGCACTGATTCTCAGTCTGGCAGATATGAAACTGCACTGATTCTCAGTCTGACAGCGATGAAACTGCACTTATTCTCAGTCAGACAGCTGTGAAACTGCACTGAGTCTCAGTCTGGCAGATATGAAACTACACTGATT
>NW_025166417.1:0-1668 GCF_004010195.1 Chiloscyllium plagiosum
GAGACCGGGATATCGCACTGAGACCGGGATAATGCACTGAGACTGGGAGATCACACTGAGACCGGGAGATCGCACTGAGACCGGGATAATGCACTGAGACTGGGAGATCACACTGAGACCGGGAGATCACACTGAGAACGGGAGATAACACTGAGACTGGGAGATCGCACTGACACCGGGAGATAACATTGAAACCGGGAGATCACATTGACACCGGGAGACCACACTGAGCCTGGGAGAGCACACTGACACCGGGAGATCACATTGAAACCGGGAGATCACAATGAGCACGGGAGATCGCACTGAGACCGGGAGATCACACTGAGACCGGGAGATCACACTGACACCGGGAGATCACACTGAGACCGGGAGATCACATTGACACCGGGAGATCACACTGAGACCGGGAGATCACTTTGAGACCGGGAGATCGCACTGACACCGGGAGATCACACTTAGATCAGAAGATCGCATTGAGACCGGGAGATCGCACTGAGATCGGGAGATCACAATGAGGCCTGGAGATCGCACTGAGACCGGGAGATCACATTGAAACCGGGAGATCACAATGAGCCCGGGAGATCGCACTGAGACCGGGAGATCACACTGAGACCGGGAGATCACACTGACACCGGGAGATCACACTGAGACCGGGAGATCACATTGACACCGGGAGATCACATTGAGACCGGGAGATCACTTTGAGACCGGGAGATCGCACTGACACCGGGAGATCACACTTAGATCGGGAGATCGCACTGAGACCAGGAGATCGCACTGAGACCGGGAGATCACACAGAGACCGGGATATCGCACTGAGACCAGGAGATCGCAATGAGACCGGGAACCCACACTGAGAGAGGGAGATCACACTGAGACCGGGAGATCGCACTGAGACCGGGAGATCACTACGAGACCGGGAGATCACACTGAAACCGGGAGATCGCACTGAGACCGGGAGATCACACTGAGACCGGGAGATCACACTGAAACCGGGAGATCGCAGTGAGACCGGGAGATTGCACTGAGACCGGGAGAGCGCACTGAGACCAGGAGTTCACACTGAAATCGGGAGAAAATACTGAGACTGGGAGATCACACTGAGACCAGGAGTTCGCACTGAGACCGGGAGATAACACTGAGACTGGGAGATCACACTGAGACTGGGGGATCGCACTGAGACCGGGAGATCACACTGACACCGGGAGATCACATTGACACCGGGAGATCACACTGAGCCTGGGAGATCGCACTGAGACCGGGATATCGCACTGAGACCGGGAGATCACACTGAGACCGGGAGATCACACTGAGACTGGGATATTGCACTGAGACCGGGAGATCATATTGAGACCGGGAGATCACACTGAGACAGGGAGATCGCACTGAGACTGAGAGATCACACTGAGACCGGGAGATCACTCTGAGACCGTGATATCATACCAAGACCGGGTGATCAGACTGGGCCTGGGAGATCGTACTGAGACCGGGAGATCGCACTGAGACCGAGAGATCGCATTGAGACCGGGAGATCACACTGAGACAGGGAGATCACACTGAGACAGGGAGATCACACTGAGACCGGGAGATCGCACTGAGACTGGGAGATCGCACTGAGACCGGGATCTCGCACTGGGACCGGGATATCGCACTGTGACCGGGAGACCG
>NW_025166418.1:0-1668 GCF_004010195.1 Chiloscyllium plagiosum
GCTCAGCACCATCGTCATGATCTGTCCCATCTGTCCGTCTTCCTTCCCAACTATCCGCTCCACCCTACCCTCTGACCTATCATGTTTACTTCTACCTCAATCTACCTATTCCACCTTCCTCCCAGCTACACGCTCTCCCATTTATCTCTCCACTCCTGAGGCTCCCAGCCTCATTCCTGATGAAGGACTTTTGCCCGAAATGTAAATTTTCCTGCTCCTTGGATGCTGCTTGACCTGCTCTGCTTTTCTAGCACCACACTCTTGACTCTGTCTTTCTTGATCAGTTGATCTATGAAGTGAAGGTTCCTTCTTTCATTAAATAGTTGAAATTCTGACAGAAGGTCATTCCTAGAATGCCAGTCCATATAAAAATGTTTGACTTTCATCTTTACTGTTCTGCTTTCTGCTATTTAAAAATGTGAGAGTAAAAATAAATATTGCAGCTTCATTTTTTTTGGCATTGGTTTTTCCAATGTTGTTTCTAGTTCTAACATTAAAAGTAACTTATATCTGCCAAAAATGTGGGAATGTCATGCATACCTTTTTTTGACTTTCATATTTTCTGTGAATCAAGTTGATGGAATCATCTGATGTCTGGATACAGGTCAGGGTTTCTTTTATAGAAGTGTTTTTACATGTGTTTTGCTATAGGATCATTTTCTTAGGTTGAAATGGCCCCTTACCATTCATAAACCAATGGTCTTTTATACTGTGGCTTCTTTTATTTGTTCCTTTGTTACGTTTGCTGCATTTCAGTACAATTACAGACTTCAGTCTTGATGAACTTTAGCTCTGAACTCAGACATGTGATCGGTGAATATTAAGAAAAGAATCTTTCATAATTTGCATTGTTGAAATCTTTTAATCTTTTAATTCCACCATGCTGTCAACAGCTAGTGTCTAGCTTGCTTGCGCAATCTTCTAGTAACTATTCAATATCATTGCTGCCAATATGATATAATTGTGGTTTTCAACATGTTATGCCACAGAACATATACCACAGGGACTCATATTGAGATACATATCTGGAAGTTTATTAACAAGGAGTGGCTAGAAATTGTGCACAAGAACATGGGAAAGTGGCTGGAGATTGTGTCTATGCTGGATCTACTACCTAGTGCCAATGTGCCAAATTGCTTCCTATTTTCCTCCCCATCCCTATCCGCTTTCCATAAAGATCGTTCGCTCAGCGACTACCTCATTAGGTCCACGTCCCCTAACAATCCACCCTCCCCTCCAGGCATCTTCCCCTGCCACCACAGGAATTGCAAAACCTGCACCCACACCTCTCCCCTCACCTCCGTCCAATGCCCAAAAGGAGCCTTCCACATCCGTCAAAGTTTCACCTGTACTTCCACACATATTATTTACTGTATCCGTTGCTCCCAATGTGGTCTCCTCTACATTGGGGAGACAGGATGCCTACTCCCAGAGTGCTTCAGAAAACATCTCCATGGCCCCATGGCCAAACACTTCAACTCCCCCTCCCATTCTGTCGAGGACATACAGATCCTGGGCCTCCTCCATCACCACTCCCTTACCACCTGATGCCTGGAGGAAGAACACCTCATCTGCCACCTTGGGTCCCTCCAACTCCTGGCATCAATGTGGATTTCGCCAGTTTCCTCCTTTCCCCTCCCCCCACCTTACCTCAGTTCCAACCTTCCA
>NW_025166419.1:0-1668 GCF_004010195.1 Chiloscyllium plagiosum
TGGTGTCTATGGATTTCAGCAAAGCATTCGATAAGGTTCCCCATAGTAGGATATTGCACAAAATGCGGAGGAATGGGACTTTGGGAGATATAGCAGGTTGGCTCAGTAATTGGCTTGCTGAAAGAGACAGAGGGTGGTGGTTGATGGGAAATGATCATTCTGAAGTCCAGTTGCTAGTGGTGTCCGTAAGGGTCGGTGTTGGGTCCACTGCTGTTCGACACTTTTATAAACGACCTCGATGAAGGCGTAACAGGGTGGGATTGTAATTTTGCAGATGTCACAATGGTCGGTGGAGTTGTGGATAAGTGACGAAGGATGTTGTCGGTTACAGAGACATAGATAAGCTGCAGAGCTGGGCTGAGAGGTGGCAAATGGAGTTTAATGCGGACAAGTGTGAGGCGAATTACTTTAATCGGAGTAACCTGAATGCAAACTATTGGGCTAATGGAAAGATTCTTGGTAGTGTTGATTAGCAGAGAGATCTCGGTGTCCAGGTCCATAGATCCTTGAAAGTCTACACCCAGGTTGACTGTGTTGTCAAGAAGGCATGCTGTGTTTTAGCTTTTATTATCAGAGGGATCGAGTTCCAGAACCATGAGGCTATGCTACAGCTGTACAAAACTCTGGTGCGGTCGCACTTGGAGTATTGTATATAGTTCTGGTCACTGCATTATAAGAAGGCTGTGGAAGCTTTGGAAAGGGTGCAGAGAAGATATACTAGGATGTTGCCTGGTATGAAGGAAAGGTCTTATGAGGAAAGGCTGAGGCACTTGAGGCTGTTTTGTTTAGAGAGAAGAAAGTTGAGAGATGACTTTCTGGAGACAGAAAAGATATTCATAGGGTTAGATAAGTGGACAGAGAGAGCCTTTTTCCAAGAATGGTGACGGCAAGCACGAGAGGGCACAGCTTTAAATTGAGGGGTGATAGATAGAGGACAGATGTCAGAGGTAGTTTCTTTACTCAGAGAGTAGTAAGGGTAGGGAATGCTTTGCCTGCAACGGTAGTAGATTCGCCAACTTTAAGTACATTTAAGTCGTCATTGGACAAGCATATGGACGTACATGGAGTAGTGTAGGTGAGATGGGCTTCAGATTGGTATGACAGTTCGGCGCAACATCGAGGACCGAAGGGCCTGGACTGCGCTGTAATGTTCAATGTTCTAACCACCGTCTATCCAAGTGAGAAGCTGCGCCAGGTGAGGTTGTTTAGATTAGATTACATACAGTGTAGAAACGGGCCCTTCGGCCCAAAACGTCCACACCGACCCGCAACCCTCCCATGACCCACATTTACCCCTTACCGAACACTACGGACAATTTAGCATGGCCAATTCACCTGACCTGCGGGAGAAAACAGGAGCACCCGAAGGAAACCCACGCAGATAAGGGGAGAACCTGCAAACTCCACACAGTCCGTCGCCTGAGGCGCGAATTAAACCCAGGTCTCTGAAGCTGTGAGGCAGCACGGCTAACCACTGTGCCACCGTTATCGCTCGTAACTTTGGAATTTCTCGTACCTGTGTACCATCAGAGAAGGATCTTCCACACATCGAAAGCATCACTGGAGCCACATCCGTATACTCATCGCCATCGCCATTACATGTCATATCTTTGGGGCTGAACCACTCAGTTTCTCTGATTCAGTGTCTGGCAACGGGGATCATAGGAT
>NW_025166420.1:0-1668 GCF_004010195.1 Chiloscyllium plagiosum
GCTTAAACTTTCTTCATAAGACAAATATTCACTCGAGAATAAATTGACTGAACCCCCTCTGAATTGCCTCCCGTATAACTATATATAACTTGTCAAGTAAGGCGATCAAAACTCTCCACAATTTTCCAACGCCAGACTCAATGATGCTTTCTTTGGTTGCAGAAGCACTTCCTTCGTTTATATTGGATTCCTTGGAGGATACATTTTGAATAACTAATTGTTCCCAACTCTCCGGTAATATCAACTTAGAACCAGTATTAGGTCAAGAGCTAAATGTTCGCATTCTGGAACAAAAGAAATTTACTATCCTTTGGATTCATTCTTCCGATTTCTGATACATGGGATAACAGTTACGAGATTGAAAAGCCTGGTCTCAAAGTTAAGGGTTGACCCAGATGATCACACAGAAGAGGGGATGGATGAGGTGAAGAAAAGGCATTGATCAGTGTGCGGAGGACTGGCACAAGTGGACATTAGTGGAAGATTGTGAACGAATAAATTGCAAAAATCATTCTTATCGAACAATAAAGTTTTGGTTTTATTTGGAGAAAGTCAATAATATTAAAACAAATGAAATATATTTAAAATTTGGCTTAGTGCTGATACAGTGTTCTGTGATGTCGGAATGGATCTAGATCTACAAAAGTACAGCACAGAACAGGCCGTTTGGCCCACGATGTTTTGCCGAGGATTAATCCTAATATAAAATAAAATAACAGAACCTACGCACACATGAATTCACTGTTATCCATGTGCATGTCTAGAAGTCGCTTAAATGTCCCTAATGACTCTGCTTCCACCACCACAGTTGGCAACACATTCCATGTATTCACAACTCTCTGCATAAAGAACCTTCGCTGACATCCCCTCGATACCTTTGTCCTAATATCTTAGAACAATAATGCTTCATGCCAGTCAATCGTGACCTGGGGAAAACTCTCTGGCTATTGACTCGATCCCCAAGACTGTCATTACCTGGTATACATTGATCAGGTCACCTCTTTTCCTCCTTCTATCCAGAGAAAAAATCCGAGGTTAGCTAACCTCTCTTCATAAGGCAAGCCCTCCAGTCCAGGTAGATTCCTGGTAAACCTTCTTTGCACCCTCTCCAACGCCTACTATCTTTCCCTACTATCTTTCCTATAGTAGGGTGACCAGAACTGGTCACGATATTACAAGTGTGGTCACGCCAGGGAATTGCAGACCCGTAGCAAATCCTCGTGGCTCTTAAACTCGATCCCCCTGCTATTGAAATGCAAAACACTATGTGATTTCTAAACAACCATATCAATTGCGTGGCAACTTCGAGGGATCTATGTACTTGCACACGCAGATCCCCCTGCAGCCTGCAATAGCCTTCGTTAATATCAACGGCACCTCGAACCTTTGTGGAATCGGTTAATTTGCCAACCCACGCCTCACTCTCCTCATCCAAGTCATTTATAAGAACACAAACCCCTTAACAGAGCCTTGCGGGACTCCACTCAAATCTGACCTTCAGGCAGAATACATTACATCCACAACCATTCTCTGCATTCTGTCAACCAACCAATTCTGAATTCAGACGGCCACATCTGTCTGGATCCCATACATCCTGAATTTGTGAATGAGCCTACCATGGGGAACCTATCAATATCCTTGATGAAATCCATATACACCACATGCACT
>NW_025166421.1:0-1668 GCF_004010195.1 Chiloscyllium plagiosum
CAGTTCATTTTAATTACACGTTGGTCTTTCTTTTTTTTCCATTACTGTGTGCCACTGGTGAGGCTGACCTTGAACAGCAAATAAACACAAGAGCCAGGAAGCACGCCCCCTCTCTTTACTCACAAACGAGGTAAATCGCTCCCAACTGTTGGACAAATTGGATCACTGAGCGGGTTAACTGCAAAGACTGAAACTAAACTTTGAATAAATAAACGCTGATTAATGCAGTGATTAAAATTAGAAATAAATTAATAAGCGTTTATTCACAGGGGAATGCAATTGACATAGGATAAACTCTGTAAGAGTGGCGGTGTGGTTGACAGACGAAGGCTAAATATTTTCAAGTGAATGATAACTTTATGAAATCATTTTATAATTCAGATCTGTTGTGCAAAATTTGCACAGTGAACATTTTCAACTTCAGGAGCACAAATCACATCCCCACACATAAACTAACGGTAAATTTTCATGTCAACATGACCTTTGCTCAGCAGCAGTTCATCAGCATGTATCAAACAATATGATTTTGATAGTATTGTGTTTTCCATCAGTTTCTGATTTTGGAATGTCTACAATAGTTATATGCAATAAAATATAAGGAAAATAAGAGTTATATAAAATTTTATTGGGCGGTGATTAACAATATGATTAAGTCCTGATGTTGTGGATAATACGCCACCAACTAGTTACAATTTCAATAAAGCATGCAGAGAAACTGACCGGCGCAGCTGCAAAGATCCAACTGGAAATGGGGATGGGAAGCACTCGTAGAGCGTGTGGATATTGTGGTGCAATGAGTGAGAGCGCAGATCCTCTATGAGAGTATAGTGGTGCGTGAAATGTCGATGCTTGGTCATCCAACCTTATTTGGAACAGCTTCCATTGACACAAAGCAGGGAACACTGAGACATCAGGCTGATAGCTCCAACCTCAGCTGGACCAGTTTCTATGGAGGTGTAACAGGGACCATTGGGACATCAGGCTGTGGAAAAGGATGCTCAACAAGTTTAATCTGAACTAAAATCGTTTTCGATCGGACACATGTTTGTGGATGGAGAGAGGATCGGTCCCATAGAAATGATTCATTATTTAAGAAAAATCTTGCAAACATTCAACTCATGAAGAACGATCTGTGCAAAGAGAAATGGAGGTGACATTTTAGCTCTGTGACCTGCCTCTTATGGCTGACGATTAAATTCTGGGAATTGCTTTGTAGATTTTTAATATATTATTCAATCTCCCGTCAGTTTGGACTGGTGTTTGCAGGCATCCACAACTCCGAAATTTAATTCGAATAGGTGCTAACGTGAACAAGTTCGAGGAGTGGATCAAATTTTGGAAAGTGGATTTGAGATTTGTCAGATAAGTGATGATCTCAATGAACAGCCGAGCAGACACGATGGGCTGTACAGCCTCCTTCTGCTATTCTGCGCAGAAACAGAGCGTAGACCCGAATACAATTGTTTTCAAAGGCTTTTATTCACCGCTTTCGATTAGATATTACTGGAATTCATGTATTGTGCTGCTTTTCTGACTTTAGACTCATTAATCTCTTGTCCTGGCAATAAGCCATGTGACTTTTTTTTCCCTTGGAGAGTTTGTTTGTAACTCAGATAACAACACGAAAGCGGACAACATCACCCAAAATTGGAAACGTACTCGGTGCCT
>NW_025166422.1:0-1668 GCF_004010195.1 Chiloscyllium plagiosum
TTGACAACAGGTGGAGAGTCAGCTTCTTTACTCAGAGAGCAGTAAGGACATGGAATGCCCTGTCTGCCAATATGCTTACCGCAGCCACATTAGGGAGATTTGAACAATCCTTGGATAAGCACATGGATAATGATGGGATAGTGTCGGACGATGAGCTCAGATTAGTTCACAGGTTGACACAACATCAAGGGCCGAAGGACCTGCTTTGCTCTGAATTCTTCTCTGTTCTATGTTCTCTCACCAGAATTATGTGACAGCTTGTTTTAGGAGAACCAAACTTTGTACACGTAGCTTGGAGTCAGAGACTGACTCTCGGGATTCTGGCTAACGCTAAAGATTGGGGAAATGATGGTCTCTTGGCCTTATCACTACACAATACATACAGTGTTATAGACCTGGACAGACCCAACAAAACATTTCAGGAAGGGATCCTAGTTCCTAACTCACGCATTTGTTTTCAAAGGTGTAATGAAAATTTTCCAGAAGCAATGCAGTTGCTCAACAAAACAGGAGTAATTGAAATCACAACGGACACGAAGACGTAACTTAAAAGAGAGTAGTTCCCATTTCCTGCATCATCCCATAACCACACCCTACAGCAAAGCGGTCATTTCAATCACAGGATCTTACAGCAGAGAGATTTCAGAAAGAAAGAGGATCAGCATGGAGCTGTTTCTTTGTAACCCCAGTGAAAGCTAAGCAAAATCAAGAAAACATCCTGAACTTGGAGAAATGGCCATTCCCCTTTCATTGCTCCAGCGTTTATAAACAATACTGGAAGCCTTTTACTGATTGTAGATTTAGGCAGCATGAATGAGCCTTTATTAAATGCCAGTTCAGACATTGCAGCATACCTGCCTTTGAGACCCCTCTCGAAAAATAACCAAGGACAGAATAATATTATTAAATGAGCTGCTTTGTCACACTCACCACCCTAAACAAAATCGAAACATCAATACAGAAATACATCTTCATTTCAAAACGCCATAAGGTTTCAGTGTTAGTACAGTATAATACATATACATTGCACTGATTTTTACCATGCAAACATGCGCTACTACATTGTATTTAAGTCCGTTTAGTGCTGCCAGCAGACAGTTCCTTTTATCATCCATGTCGTGACAATTTGTCCGTAATCATGTTTTCTCATCCTGCACGTGTACAATTTTCACCTGAGTGACTACAACAACAAGCTCCAAGCAAATAGTCTGGATTCATTGACATTCAGTTTCTCCAAAAAAATCTTCAATGGTTTCGGATCAGTGTTTCTGTTTGTCTCAGATACATTACTGGTTATACAAAATTTGCAATGCTGTATAGCCAACCTCAACTCAAACTCTCCTTCTCAAATGTCGAAGATTTCTGCTGTTGAATGTTGAATTTCTTGGAATTATACCCGATAGGTTTTGTAACTTTTCGGCGTCTTCCTGTAAAAACGCAGCACCGATACCCAAATCAATTGGACAGGTGGACACCAGAAAGTGCTTTGCGTAATTAGGTGTGGCTAATACTGGCGCAGTGGTGACTGAGCTTTCAGGATGTCACATCTACTCTGACAGTCTGCTGCCAACTGAAACATTTTGCCTTTCTTTCAAAATTCACAGAGTAGAGCAGCTACGTTGCAAAAATTTGGTCCGTCTTTCCGAGTAAATCCATTCAATCCCAGGA
>NW_025166423.1:0-1668 GCF_004010195.1 Chiloscyllium plagiosum
TCTGTATAGAAAGTAGCCCAAATCCCTGTTAGACTTCAGACTGAAACTCACTCCCTGTTGTGTTCTGAAATACATAAACTCGCTGAGACCATCGATGAAATTCCAGTCTCTAACTCAGTATAAACTAAATGGTTGAATATTAAATTGGGAGCAGGAACAGAGAAAGCTGGAGCTTCATTTCTGCTACATTCTGTTTCTCCAGAAACATTAATTTGATGGAGTGCAGCGGTTCAATAAGGCAGCTCCCTCCCACCTTCTCAAGGGCTGATGGGAATGGGGTATAGATGCTGGGCCCAGCCAGTGATGCTCACATCCCATGAACGAATGAAAACAACAATCCCTTTGCCTTCCTGATCACTCACTGCCCCTGCAGACTGAGTCTGCAGACACAGCAAGGCTTCCTCACTTCCCTAGATCCATGTCCTGGTAATAATTGGCAAACCATCCTAATATTTGATGAGAACATCACGTTAGCTTTCTGTGATTTATGTGCACGGTTCCAGAAAATAATGTGTAATACTGGAGTCAAGAGGACCTGACCCACGAATGCAGGGCCCCGGTCACTCCCTCTCCCTCTCTCTCTCTCTCTCCCTCACAGACAAACACACGCAGACATATACAGAGTTACTGAGGGGCAGTATTTGACGTGGACAGTATGGAGGGAGAATTACTCTGTATGTAGCCCCATGTTGTCCCTATCCTGGGAGTGTCCGATATGAGCAATATTGACAGATCTTGACTCTGTATCGAACCCCACTCTCCCCAGACTCTGGGAGATTCAGATGGAGAAATTGCCGCTGAACACATAGCCTGTATCTAACCCAGTGATGGAACTGCCCTGAGTGTGTTTGATGTGAATAGGATGGGGGAAGTGGGAGATTTGATCAGTGCCTAACGACACGCTGAACATGGCCTGGGAATGTGAAAAGCTGCAGTGTACTGGGAGATTTACTCTGCATCTAACTGTATTCTCTAC
The DNA here is from genome assembly GCF_004010195.1 of Chiloscyllium plagiosum. Classification (NCBI taxonomy): domain Eukaryota; kingdom Metazoa; phylum Chordata; class Chondrichthyes; order Orectolobiformes; family Hemiscylliidae; genus Chiloscyllium; species Chiloscyllium plagiosum. The sequence goes on from NW_025166423.1 coordinate 977, forward strand.
CTGCCCTGCATATTTAAATGGGGACAGTTTAATGGGAGCTTTACGCTGTATGGAACCCTGTGCTCCCTCTGCCCTGGGAGTGTTTGCTGGGAACACTGTCTAACCTCTGCGATATGGATCCTATGAAGATTGATGGGAGACAGTGTAAATGGAATTGTCAGGGTCCAATTCCTTCACGTGGATGAGAGAAGGTCTCCAATCGGAATGGTGAGAAAAATTGATGCCGGTGGGACTGAAGGGTCAGTAACAGAATGAATACACCATTGGCTCAGAGACAGGGTAAAGGGGAATGAGGGTTTCAAGCTGGAGGCAGACACAGGTACATACAAAGGGATCTGAGACACAATTTTTATACACAGAAAGTTTTGGGTGTGCGGAATGATTTACCAAAGTCTGGTGTAATCACAACATTGTTGCCAGGGTTGGAGAATTTGAGCTATGGGGAGAGGCTGAACAGGCTGGGGCTGTTTTCCCTGCAGAGTCGGAGGCTGAGGGGTGACCTTATAGAGGTTTACAAAATTATGAGGAGCATGGAAAGGATAAATAGACAAAGTCTTTTCCCAGGGGTCAGGGTATCCAGAACGAGAGGGCATAGGTTTAGGGTGAGAGGGGAAAGATATAAAAGAGACCTAAGGGGCAACATTTTCACCCAGGGGGTTGTACGGAATGAGCTGCCAGAGGAAATGGTGGAG
>NW_025166424.1:0-1668 GCF_004010195.1 Chiloscyllium plagiosum
AATAACACATGAATAACATCTGCAATAACACGTCAATAACGTCTGCAATAACACGTGAATAATGTGTGCAATAACACGAGAATAACATCTGCAATAACACGATAATAATGTCTGCAATAACACGTGAATAACGTCTGCAATAACACGCGAATAACGTCTGCAATAACACGAGAATAACGTCTGCAATAACACGTGAATAGCGTCTGCAATAACACCAGAAGAACATCTGCAAAAACACATGAATAATGTCTGCAATAATGCATGAATAATGTTTGCAATAACATGTGAGCAACATGTGCAATAACACATCAATAACATCAGCAATGACACAAGGATAATGTCTGTAATACCATGTGAATAATGTCTGCAATAACACGCGAATAATATCGCAATAACACACGAATAACGTCTGCAATAACACGTGAATAATGTCTGCAATAACACGAGAATAATGTCTGCAATAACACCCGAATAACATAAGCAATAACACGTGAATAACGTCTGCAATAACACGCGAATAACGTCTGCAATAACACGTGAATAACGTCTGCAATAACACGTGAATAGCGTCTGCAATAAAACGAGAATAACATCTGCAAAAACACATGAATAATGTCTGCAATAATGCATGAATAATGTTTGCAATAACATGTGAGCAACATGTGCAATAACACGTCAATAACATCAGCAATGACACAAGGATAACGTGTGTAATACCATGTGAATAATGTCTGCAATAACACGCGAATCATATCGCAATAACACGCGAATAACGTCTGCAATAACACGAGAATAACGTCTGCAATAACACGTGAATAATGTCTGCAATAACACGTGAATAACGTCTGCAATAAAACGAGAATAACATCTGCAATAACACGTTAATAACGTCTGCAATAACACGAGAATAACGTCTGCAATAACACGTGAATAACGTCTGCAATAACACGTGAATAACGTCTGCAATAACACGTGAATAACGTCTGCAATAACATGTGAATAACGTCGCAATAACACGAGAATAGCGTCTGCAATAACACGTGAATAACGTCTGCAATAACATGTGAATAACGTCTGCAATAACACGCGAATAGCGTCTGCAATAACACGTGAATAACGTCGCAATAACACGCGAATAACATCTGCAATAACACGCGAATAACATCTGCAATATCACGAGAATAACGTCTGCAATAACTCGTGAATAACATCTGCAATAACACGCGAATAACGTCTGCAATAACACGTGAATAACGTCTGCAATAACATGTGAATAACGTCTGCAATAACACGAGAATAACGTCTGCAATAAAACGAGAATAACGTCTGCAATAACAAATGAATAACGTCTGCAATAACACGAGAATAACGTCAGCAATAAAACGAGAATAACGTCTGCAATAACACGTGAATAACATCTGCAATAACATGCGAATAACGTCTGCAATAACACGTGAATAACGTCGCAATAACACAAGAATAGCGTCTGCAATAACACGTGAATAACGTCTGCAATAACATGTGAATAACGTCTGCAATAACACGTGAATAACATCGCAATAACACGCGAATAACGTCGCAATAACACGCGAATAACGTCGCAATAACACGTGAATAACATCTGCAATAACACGCGAATAACGTCTGCAATAACTCGTGAATAACATC
>NW_025166425.1:0-1668 GCF_004010195.1 Chiloscyllium plagiosum
CACACTTCCATGGTTTCTCCATGGCCGAAGCTAGAGTTGCACACAAACGCGTGTATGTCCCCTCCCTGCCTTCAATTCCTCTTTCCAATCCAGATAACTGTTTTAGGCTCCACACTCAGTGCGTTGCTGCAACAGTAGGGTCTCTCTTCCAGTCCCACTGATGCTGAAAACGTACTGAAATAGGAAGCAATTGGATCACAGTTGAAAATTGTTGCAGTCCTGATGGATTGAGTGACTCACAAATGCTGGAGAATCAGAGTCGAAAACTGCAGGTCAGGCAGCATCTGAGGAGCAGGAGAGTCAATGGTTCAGGCATAAGCCCGCCCTTGTGTGTAGTGTGTAAATTCAGGATGAACCTGCAATGCAACTTCTTGGCAATCAATCAGACACAAAATGGTTAACGTGCCCCCACGGGGGTGGGGGGGTTTTAGAATGAGACATCAAGGCTATGACACCAGAGAGAAATTGAACAGACTGGCGTGGCAAACCAGAGTCATCTAGATATACAGCACAGAAACAGGTCCTTTGGTCCACTGGTCTATGCTGACCAGATATCCTCACTGAATCTGGTCTCATTTGCCAGCATTTGGCCCATATCCCTCTAAACCCTTCCTATTCATAAACCTATCCAGATGCCTTTTAAATGTGTCATAATTATACCAGCGTCTACTACTTCCTCTGGCAGCTCTTTCCTTACACGCGCCATCTTCTGCATGAATTGCCCCTTAGGTTCCTTTTAAATTCCTCGCCCCCTCCCCGGGCCTCCTCACCCTAAACCTAGTACTCTATAGTTCTACACTCCTCACCCTAAACTATAGTACTCTATAGTTCTACACTCCCAGAGAAAAGACCTTGTCTATTTACCCTATCCATCCCTCTCTTGATTTTATAAACAATGGAAGCATCAACAGTTCAGGGCGGGGATGGGGAGGGGGGTGTGGGGGAAGGAAGCTGAATGTGCTGGAGCCAACACGGAAGAAGAGGACACAAAACCTTGAAGCTGCAATGAGGAATACTGCATGTGCTGTACTTGTACCTGTTGATTTTATTTGTGGGAATCAAGTGCATTTTAAAAATAAAAACAAACAAGATATCTATCCCTCCCCTTTCTCAATCTACTAAAGCTGTCCTGGACACAGAGTGAGAGAACTGGGAGCAGGAGTTGGCCATTTGCACCAGCATTGAACACATCATAACCGAATATGAATATACCTACAGCCAGGTGGATAGATTGGGTTTTCTTTCACTGGAGCAGAGGAGATTGAGAAGTGACCTTATAAAGGATTACAATATCATGAAGGGTACAGATGAGGTGAATGGCAGGTTTCCTTTCCCTAGGGTGGGGCTTTCAAGATTAGAGAGCAAATTTTGAAGGGGAGAGGAGAAAGATTTTAAAAAGACATGAAGAGCTCCATTTTTTTTCACATTTTTTTGTGTGTGGAATGTGTGTCCAGAGGAAGTAGTGGATGCATGAACAGTGACAATGATTGAAAGACATTTGGAAAAGTACATGAATAGGAAAGGTTCAGAGGGATATGGGCCAATCACTGTCAGATGGGACTAGTTGGGTTTGAGAACATAGTCAGCATAGGCGAGTTGGAGCGAAGGGTCTGTTTGTGTGCTGTATGACCCTGTAGTTGTTCTGTACTGGTCTTAAAACCATTTTCT
>NW_025166426.1:0-1668 GCF_004010195.1 Chiloscyllium plagiosum
TCTGATGACTTCACGCCCATTCATCTGCGCACTATCCCAATTTCAATCTCACTTCCTCTTTCACTCCCCCACCGTCATGTTCATTGCTCGGCACAGTACACATTGTAACACTCAGTCCTTGGCACACTTGCTTCTGTTTCGAACACTGCACTACTCCATACTCCATCCTCACACTCACTCGGTGACATACCCTTCCACAATTGTGCTCACTCGCCGCATGCTCGCCCTCCAAAGCACTCACTGCCTCGTTTGCTCTCCCACCGTCAAGCTCACCCTCTGCACACTGCTGCATCATCATACTGACTCCCTCGTACTCTCCCCTCAGCTACACGATCACTCCCCCGCACAATCCTCCACCGTCATGCTCACTCCCCTGTATAATGCGCCACCATCACACTGCAACATTTGTACATTCTCTTCCATCAGCATGGTCTGCATACATATGCCGAGTTAATCAATTCAAATTGTCATTGACCCTATCCCCAATCACTTCCTAGAGACAGTCAGTGGTCCACATGCAATGTGTTCCATGCGTAATAGTCTATTGTTCCACCCCTACACCCTAGCAACGGTCTGTAGTGCCATCCCCATATTCAGCTCCAAGTAAAAGTCAGTCTGCGCACACGCACTGTGCCCATAGCAACAACTTTAGTGCCAACTCCTACACTGTTAAACTAACAACGGCCAGAATCTCTACCCAAACCCGTTACCGTAGCAAAAGAAGGCGAGAGACGAGAAGAGATGGAGAGGTTTGACAGCGGGAGATTGCGATGTAGAATGCGCAAGACGAAGACAGAGTGAAAGAGAATGGGCGAGGGGCGGACAGCGAAATAGACTTTGTAAACGGGAGGAGGAGAGGGAGAGAGACTGTGTGAGAGTGGAAGGGAGATATGAAGGGAGAAGGACAATTGGAGAGAAATGAATTATACCGAAGTCAGATGAAGCGGGTAACCCAGAGGTGAAAGCAAGTACAGAGCGACTTATACTCAACTACTGAGCTCGTTCCTTTTCAACTCCCTTCCAGGAGCATGAGGACGTAGGGCTAAGTCTGTATCTCCCCAGCTCAGCTTCTTCACAATGAAGACAAATAACAATATCGTTCACGCTGCTGCTTGGCACTTCTTAACTATTTTTATTGTTTACCAATTGAAAGGATACATAAAGTCAGTGGGGCGGTGTCCTTTCTCACTGGCCCCTGTGTTGAAGTAAATCTTGAAAATGTGTTCATGGAAGCCTCTGTGGGATGAAGTTGTAGAAAACAGCACTACCCTCAGTCTGTTATCACAGTGACAGGTTTCTTCATTGCTGAAACATGAACTGAAATGAGAAAATCCTGAATGAACTGATTAATGAGTGAATTTGATTGATTGGTGAACTTTGGTAAAGTGATGTATCACCACATTCATCAGCTGCTGTCTGAACTTAGTCTGGGTCACAGTATAAATCACGGTGTTTGTGCAACAACTGAGAAGCTGCAGCATGAACCCCAATGTCAGCACATAGTGATGGAGATATACGGGGGTATCCACAATATAATCTATCCGGTTCCATATAGAATACACCATTAATGTAGACCATAACAGGATGAAATTGGCCGAGATCACAAACAGTAAAATGGTAGTTTTCTTTGTATTACTCATTTCTTGGCCGAACTGAGCGCCCCCATTG
>NW_025166427.1:0-1668 GCF_004010195.1 Chiloscyllium plagiosum
GGGCAGAGCGTTCCATACACCCACCACTCTCTGAGTGAAGAAGTTTCTCCTCAACTCTGTTCTAAGTGGCTTACCCCTTATTTTTAAACTGTGTCTTCTGGTTCGGGACTCACCCATCAGCGGAAACATGTTTCCTGCCTCCAGAGTGTCCAATCCTTTAAAAATCTTATACGTCTCAATCAGATCCCCTCTCAGCCTTCTAAACTCAAGCGTATACAAGCCCAGTTGCTCCAATCTTTCAGTGTAAGGTAGTCCCGCCATTCCGGGAATTGACCTCATGAACCTACGCTGCACTCCCTCAATTGCCAGAATGTCTTTCCTCAAATTTGGAGACCAAAACTGCGCATAATATTCCAGATGCGGTCTCACCAGGGCCCTGTACAGTTGCAGAAGGACCTCTTTGCTTCTATACTGCATGCTTGCTTTCATTGACTGGAGTACAAGAACACCTAGATCTTGTTATACTGCCCCTTTACCTAACTTGACTCCATTTAGGTAGTAATCTGCCTTCCTGTTTTTGCCACCAAAGTAGATAACCACACATTTATCCACATTAAACTGCATCTGCCATGCATCCGTCCACTCACCTAGCCTGTCTAGGTCACCCTGTAATCTCCTAACATCCTCCTCACATTTCACCCTGCCACCCAGCTTTGTGTCATCAGCAAATTTGCTAATATTACTTTTAATACCTTCATCTATATCATTAATGTATAATGTAAAAAGCTGCGGTCTCAGCACTGATCTCTGTGGCACACACTGGTCACCACCTGCCATTCCGAAAGGGAGCCATTTATCACTACTCTTTGTTTCCTATCAGCCAACCAATTTTCAATCCATGTCAGTATTTTGCCCCAATACCATGTGCCCTAATTTTGCTCACTAACCTCCTATGTGGGACTTTATCAAAAGCTTTCTGAAAGTCCAGGTATACTACATCCACTGGATCTCCCTTGTCCATCTTCAGAGTTACATCCTCAAAAAATTCCAGAAGATTAGTCAAGCATGATTTCCCCTTCATAAATCCATGCTGACTCTGACCTATCCTGTTACTGGTATCCAGATGTGTCGTAATTTCATTCTTTATAATAGACTCCAGCATTTTTCCTACCACTGAGGTCAGACTAACTGGTCTATAATTCTGCTTTCTCTCTCCCTCCTTTCTTAAAAAGTGGGACAACATTAGCCACCCTCCAATCCGCAGGAATTGATCCTGAATCTATAGAACATTGGAAAATGATCACCAACGCATCCACGATTTCTAGAGCCACTTCCTTCAGACCTAACAGTCTCTCCAGCACCATTTCCTGCCTAATATAAATTCCCTTCAGTTCAGGTTCTGCAGCCACTATTACATCTGGGAGATTGCTCGTGTCTTTCCCAGTGAAGACAGATCTCAAGTACCAATTCAACTCTTCTGCCATTTCTTTGTTCCCCGTAATAAATTCACCTGTTTCAGTCTTCAAGAGCCCAATTTTAGTTTTAACCATTGTTTGTTCTTTTCACAAACCTAAAAAAGCCTTTAGTATCCTCCTTTATATTTTTGGCCAGTTTACAATTCATACCTTATTTTTTCTCTGCGTATTTCCTTTTTAGTTATCCTCTGTTGTTCTTTAAAAGCTTCCCAGTCCTCTGATTTCCCACTCATCTTTGCTACGTTATACTTTT
>NW_025166428.1:0-1668 GCF_004010195.1 Chiloscyllium plagiosum
TATCTTGTGATTCTCCTTAAAATTGCCCGCTCACGTTTCCCATTTTCTCTGTGATATTGTCTGTGTGAATTAACTAACTTTCACTGAAATCACCCGTCATTTTTAAAGCACTTGGCAATATAGGCCGAGTTACCTGAATTTCTTGAATATACAGGAAGAAATTACTTTGATTCCCCAATGCAATCAATATGTGTATTACCATCTCATCTTTCGTCAGATATACCAATGTTCAACCAGACATGTTTCCTTTACAATCTCGTTATTGATTTGAAGGTCTTTATTAACAAAGGTATGATTGTCAAACAGTATTTCTGGGAGGTTTCCCGAATGTTCCTCCATGAAGATAGGCACAAAGTAACGGATTCGGTTCTCGATTGTCTCCTACAAATAAAATCCTGTTTGCACACTCATCATTCCACAAATGACCTTGCTTGCTTTTTCTTTTAATTATCGGTAGAATGTTTTCGCCAATATTTATGATTCCAGTTACTTTACAAACTTGTTCTCTTTCTTATTGACTTATTAGCTTCTTGCTTCACCATGCTTGGGTCCTAATCTTCCCTGAATCAATGGTTTCTCACAATATTTTCAATTTATCGTAGCTGCTTACTGTGATCTAATGTCATCTTACGTTTTGTTTACCATTATTGAATCACCTTTCCGTTTTGATGTTTTCATCTTGAAGGGATAAATGTGAATTGTACACCTGAAAGTGTTTCATTACTTAAAAGGCAGTGTCTGTCTTCCAATTCACTTTTCCAACTCACTGAAGTCAACTTGCCCTCACATCTTCTTTACATGCATGACTCAGGTTATTGGACAAAATTTCCAAAACAGAAATCATCAACCGTCTTGTATTCAAATATTATTGTGAAAGAAAAATGTGCTATGATCAAAATTCCCAAAAAACTCCTTCACCATAAGGTTTTCAATGACGTCTTCTAATCACACAGTATCAACTCCAAAACAGCTTGATCTCTCGCTTTATGGTCAACTCACTATTAAACCAAGCCAGCTCATACACACTCATGAAATCCATTTTTCCGAGCATTAACATTCATTTGGATTGAGCCGGTTTAGATGTATCTAGAAATGTCCTATAACTTACATTGTTACTGCAGCACTCACAAACTTCTATATCCAATTTCCTGTTTTCGAACATGCCCGACATTTGTGTCACCATTTTCACTTTGACATATAACTTCCATCAATGCTAGTCTGTTCTAAGCTCTATTTTACCAGGTTCAGTAGAGTTTGGGCGACGTGGGTTGTGGGGTGATGCACGATGGATTCAGCCAGACCTATTTTGACTTCGTTTAAGATCACACCTCTGCATCTTCTCATGTTCCTCTCAACTGTCATTATGATATTTACACCAGATCTCCTTTTTGTTTGGAGTGCAGAAGGACAATGATATTTCAGCAATGCTGTGTATTCCGCCAGACAACTAAAACTGCTCTAAAGAGAGTGGGAACTTTATAGCAGGCTTGGAAAGTATTGCTGCTGCCGTACAGTATCTTCGTGAGATCACATCAAGATTCGTGTGTCAAGAGTTAGTTTCCACACTGAAAAAGGCATGTCAGACTTTGGTAGCCGTGTTGGCACGCTCAACTGATTCCTGCAGTGAAGTTATTAATTTATCCGAAAAAGATGATCAGGTTGATCCCA
>NW_025166429.1:0-1668 GCF_004010195.1 Chiloscyllium plagiosum
TCCAACAACGTCCCGAGCCTGACCCTCAGCGCCGTTCAACACAAGGTCCCCAGCCTGACACTCACTGCCATCCACACACAGACCTCAGCCTGACGCTCACTGCCGTCCACACACCGCCCCCAGCATGACTCTCCCCGCTGTCTACACACCGCTCCCAGACTTAACTTCAATGCCATCCACACACCGATCCCAGCCTGACCCCCACCGCCGTCCAACATGCACCAGCCTGAGCCTCTACACCGTCAAACACCGCCCCAGCCTGACTCTCACCGCCATCCAACAATGCCCCCAGCCTGACCCTCATCGCCGTCCAACACTGCCCACAGATTGACCCTCACTGCCATCCACAAACTGACTCCATCCTGACACCCACCACCGTTCAACACCGCACTGAACCTGACCCTCATCACCACCAGCCTGATCCTCACCTCCGTCCAAAACCCATTTCCAGCCTGACCATCACCACCGTCCGCACACTTACCCCAGCCTGTCCTTCAATGCCGTCCACACACCGCACCCAGCCTCACCCTCACTGCCATCCACACACCGTCACCAGCCTGACCCTCACCGCCATCCACACACCACCCCCTGCCTGAAGCTTGCCGTGGCCCCCAGCCTGACCCTCGCCATCGTCCACGCACCACCCCCATCCTGACACTCACTGCCGTTCAATACCCGAACCCAACCTGACCCTCACCCGCCGTCCACACACCGGCCCCATCCTGACCCTCACTTCTGTCCATGCACCGCCCCAGGCCTGAGCCGCAAAACCGTGCACACATCGCTCCCAGCCTGACCCTCACCGCCGTTCAACACCACCCGAGCCTGACCCTCACTGCCATCCACACACTGCCGCCAGCCTGACCCTCACCACCATTCACACACCGCCCCAGCCTGAAACTCACTGGCGACCAACACCGCCCCGAGCCTGACCCTCATCGGCACCAGCCTGACCATCACCGCCATCCACACACCGTCCCCAGCCTGATCACCAGAGCTGTCCACACACCGCCCCCAGCCTGACCCTTACTGCCATACCCAAACCACTCCTAGCCTGACCCTCACTGCCAAACAACACCCCACCCAGGCTGACCCTCACCGCCATTCAACACTGCCACCAGTCCGACCCACACCACCTCCTGCATTTTGCCCCAAGCCTGACCCTCACCAGCGTACACACACCGCACCAAGCCTGATCATCAACGCCGCCCGCACACCGAACCCAACCTGACCCACACTGCCGTCAACACACCACTCCCTGCCTGACCCTCACCGCCGTCCACACACCGCCCCAAGCCTGACCCTCACCGCCGTCCACACACCGCCCCAGCCTGACCCTCTCCGCCATTCAACATTGCCCCCAGCCTGATCTTCACTGCAATCTGCACACTGCCCCCAGTCTGACTCTCACCACCATTCAACTCCGCCCCCAGTCTGAACCTCAGCACCGCCCACACTCTGCCCCCAGCCTTACCCTCACTGCCGACAACTCACCGCCTCAAGCCTGACCCTCACCTCCGTCCACACACCACCCCAGCCCTGTCCCTCACCGCTGTCCACACAGTGCCTGCAGCCTGACCCTCAACGCCGCACACACACCGCCCCCAACCGAACCCTCTCTGCTGTTCAACACTGCCCGCAGCCTGACCCTTATCACAACGAGACAAC
>NW_025166430.1:0-1668 GCF_004010195.1 Chiloscyllium plagiosum
AAGGCTATCCCCATAGGACTTAAGATGTATCTCAGAGCTGCGGTACCATCTTTGATTAGCTACATCCCCACAGTTTACTAAACTGCATGCATCAGTGTCTATTACTTGTGGATTATCAGACTCAGGAACCGTTAATAATATATATGAAAATGATATTTGACACAATCCCAATACTAAGAAGGCTAGCATCATAACTCTAAACATTCCCAGTATTCTAATCATCATGCTGAAGCACAAAAAGACTTTGTATACTATCTGACAGAAATAATCCCGCGCTCGCGCCGCCACTGTATAGTCAGTTTCTCAAAGTCTCTTTAGTCTGAGTTTTAGCGGGTCTTGCGTTGATTCGGCCATCCAGACTTCTTCCTCAACTGGAGGGTCCACAGGCCCATTGATCTGAGTGTAATGAGTTCAGCCTTTTTCCGCCGTCCTTATTGCCGCCGTCCTTATTGCCGTTAGGGTAGTCAAAAGAGCCTGGTACGGCCTTTCCCAGTCCGACTGCAATTTAATCTCTGTCCATGATTTTACTAAGATCCAATCACCCGGCCGGAGGGGTGAACAGTGAATTCAAGGGTCGGAGTCTGTGCCAATAAACCCTGTTTCCTGAGGAAAGACAAAGAGGAGGACAAGCCCAGCATATACTTCTTTAAAAACAAATCTTTAGTTTCGGGAATTGGTAATTCTCAGGGTAGTTCCCTTGGGGCTGTTAATTTCTCCAATATTTGTTCTAACATCTGTCCAAATAAATTAGGGGATTGCGTAAACCTCTGGGGGAGCGCGGTCCACCGGTATTGCTGTTTCCATCCTGTCTTGGGATCTTCCCATTCAAAGGCAAAAAGTTCCTACTTTCCTCCGCCAAGGGACAAGCCCAAAAGGCATCCTTTAAATCTATCGCACTAAACCATTTGTGGTCATGAGGGATCTTGGGGATAGTCCCAAATCTTTCCTCCGCCAAGGGACAAGCCCAAATGGCATCCTTGCAATCTATCACACTAAACCATCTGTGGTCATGAGGGATCTTACTTAATAACGTGTAGGGGTTTGGCACCATTGGGTGCCTGATCTGTACTATTCGATTCAATGTTCTCAAATCCTGCACCAATCGATAAGTTCCATCAGATTTCCACACTGGTATAATTGGGGTATTATAAGGAGACATACATGGCTCCAACAGCCCATCTCTAATCAGTCCTGCAATTACTGGCTGCAGACCTCGTTTACCTTCTATGGAAATAGGGTATTGTCGTTCACAGACAACGTCCCCTTTCCGTTTTAAATTTATTAAAAGGGGAGGGATATGTAGTTTTCCACGATTCCCTTCTCTAGCCCATACAATAGAGTCTATCTCTCTCTCTGCATTCACTGTCAACATCGCTAGTTGTACAACTAATTCCTTTTTCCTGAATTCCAATCTCCAGTCCTAAAAGGAGAATTATGTCTCTCCCTAGTAAGTTACTTCCTATATCAGGGATGTACAGCAGTTCCCCTGTGACCCTATCCTTAGGACCTTCGACCATCATAGGTTAAAATACTGGAACAGTAAATCCTTCCCTTTTACCCCCGAAATAGTAATTGACCGTGTCGACATTTCTACCTTCTTTGTTTTAAAATTCAGCGATGACCGTGCTGCCCCTATATCTACTAGGAAGACTGCCTCTTCCCTATAGG
>NW_025166431.1:0-1668 GCF_004010195.1 Chiloscyllium plagiosum
ATTGGGATGATCCCTGTTTTGAAGGGATTATCCAGTAAGCAAAGGCTGAATAAGTTGGGAATCTACTCACTGGACTTTGGAAGAATGAGAGATGATCTCTTTGAAACATACAGGATTCTGTCGAGGTTTGACAGGGTAAATATGGAGAGGATATGTCCCATTACGGGTGAGTCTTGAACCAGATTCTGGGTCAGTCGCGGAATCAAGGGTCTTGTTTCAGATTTGTCAAGTTAAAGGCAACACCGACACAGGTTAGGGTTTCAGTAGCAATGGAGCTGGGGTGAGAAGGAGACAATCAACGTTTTAGAGATTGGAATTCCTGCTGTTTGTGATTGTGTAGGTGCCTGATCAGAAGGTCACCTTGGGGTCAGATATGGAAGCAATATTGTGAAGAATGTAGTTCTGCCTCAGACACTTCGCAGTGAGAGGGAGGGACACAGCAGTAAGGGAAATGAATTTGGAATAGCAACTGAAGGCAATGGGTTTAACAATTAGTGTTTCATTGGAGTGAATTGCAGCTAATCGATGCGTGGTAAGCAGTTTGATAACTGAGTAATAGTGGAGTAATGGAGACGGATGATGGGAAGGGAGAGCTGGATATGGTCAGTGTTCATGTGAAACCTAACACAGTGCTTTTGGGCGATGTTACCATCTGGCTGTATGTAGGTGAGAAACAGGACGGACCAAGGATAGATCCTGGAAGGAGACCAAATACAAGGAATTCAGAAAGGAAAGGGAGAGTGGAGATGGAGCAGGATTTTCCAGTGATGGTGAGGTCAAATATTAGGTTTTACCAGAATGGGAGAGAAGGATATAACCAGAAAAGACAGACAGACAGATCATGGAACAATATCTGTGAATTGGCAAGGGGGGGGGGGGGGGTGGCAGTGACAAGCAGGAGGTTGAGACAGAGATTTGGAATGTCCATGATTTAGCTACACTAGGATAAATGGTCAAGATGACCTCTATTAAGGCTTGACAAGAGCCTCTAAGAAATGCAAGTTGAGGACGATAATGAGGATCATCCTTGTGAGGCAGTTTCGCTCGGTGGGCTAGTGGAGAGGGAGGAAAGAAGCAGAGGCAGCTGATTGGATTGGCTCAATGTTATTGACAGAGAAACTCCATGTGCTCCTCACTTGTTGTTGGAAGGGAGGATGGAGGAGACAGGATAATGGACATTTTTTTAATTTCCGAAACAATAAACAAAACCTGTGATAGTGATTCTAAAATTAAGTGAACAAACCTGTCGTATTTATCAAGAATATTAAAATATACAACTGAAGTTCAGGTTTGAATCCCAAATCGGTAGAGGGTGGCTCTGAAGTCAAGAAAAAAATAACTGGAATGAAGAATCTACTGTTTGCCATGGAACCATTGGGGATGTTTTTCTCCCATTGACAATGTTCTTGAGGGAAAGAAACCCAACAGTGGCCCATCAAATCACTCATTGTATTAATCACTGCACAGTCTCAACAAAGGAATGAAACTGGATGGACCACATAACATCGACCAATGCACTAGCAAAACCATCCACACAATCAGCCCTCTTGACCCTGCATCTTCCGCCTCACTGTGGGCCAACAACAGCAGCAGAACTGTACTCCAGCCCAATCTGAAATCTCATGGCCTGATATCACCCACTCAACCATTAACATCAAGCCAGGGGAA
>NW_025166432.1:0-1668 GCF_004010195.1 Chiloscyllium plagiosum
CCAGTTATTGGAGGAGGAGACTACTGAGATAAGGTATGTTGTAGGCACTGAATCAAGTTACAGCGATGGATATGGCAATCTAGAACGCAGTATATTTCAAATATGTGGAGGGACTATCGCGAAGGGAGGAGGTTACAGGGACAGGAACTGTTGTAGGAGTTAAAAATTATTGAAGACACTGTTCCACGATACATGGTATATGAGCAGGTTGGAGGGGGAACACAGAACAGAAAGATCCCAGGCAGCATTCCCACACACTCATTGGAAACCTGATTTCCCCTCTGTTATACTGATGTTCACTAAGACATCACGAACCTGGATTGATAACTGTGACACTCCCGATGCTATCTCAATGCAACAAAACTTACAGTAGGGGTGGTGATTGACCTGGGGTGTGTCTGTACTGTGTTCCCCCTCCAGCACTGTTTCTTTGTCATGTCTTGTTAGCTGATCTTTGGAGCCCTCTCATTGCTCTCTTCTCTGTGCACTGTGAGTGATCTTATCTCACTGCAGGATTTACTGAAGGCTCCAGATCTCCCTGCCCTTTGTCTCTCTGGCTAAACAGCCATTTTCAATTAGGTGATAGACGAGGCACCCAACAGTTGGGAAGTCTGTTGAGTCCGGAACTTACTGATTACCTGCAGGAAACAGAGAAATAGACAGGAAGGGAAATTAGACTGATGCAGTGAAGGTTATATATGGAGAATAGCAGTGAGTCCCACAAAGATCTGGAAAATCCCAGTCTCCATTCTTGGCCTGTGCTGTTGTGTCTCTCTGGAGTGGAGAATTATGTTGGCTCAGGATCTGGAGTAGCTGCAAGAGTGAGAGGCACTGACAGAGGCAGAAGTTGTACCCACACAGTGAGGGATACCACATGGAGAGATACTGAGTGATATCACCAGAGTGCAGGAAGGTATCAGGATCAAACAATCATGAAGGAAAAACAGGTTTAGCTCCATGATGCACTGGTATCAGTGTTCAGGGATGAATAGCCTGTGAGCAGGCGAAGTGATGACCTAGTGGTGTTATTGCTCGAGCATGTATTCACAACCTCAGCTAATGTTCAGGGGAGGAAAGTTTGACCCCCACCATCAGAAATGGTGGAATTTGAAATAAATTATTTTAAATATAGTAATTGACAATCCATCAATACCATTACAGATGTACAATGAATCCAAACATTTCTCCTTTCAAGAAGGACATCTGCCCATCCTATTGTGGTCTCCATGACATCCCCACAGCAAAGTGTTTGCCTCTTAATTACCCTCTGAAATGGCTGAGCAAGTTACTTAGCTGAAGAGCAGGTTAGGCCTGGGCAAGAAAGTTTGGTCAGCCAGAGACACCCATATCCCATACTTGATCTTTTTAAAAAATCCATTCCGATGGTCCCACTGGAACTGAGCTGGGGCCAGTGTCCTGGCCAATCATGTAGGTAGGTTTATGGACAGGGCTTTAAACTGACAGAGAGGATGCTGAGACAGGGTTCAGGTGAAACGAGCTTTCCAAATCCAAAGAGAAAAGGTGACGTATCAGAACAGCATACGAATGTGGCCGGAGACAAGCAGAAAGGAACAGGATGGGGCAGGGTTTAACTAAAACTATATATCAGGAAATTGTGGGAAAGAATAAATTATGTTTAGTTTTGGAATGGACAAAGTCTCTTCAATA
>NW_025166433.1:0-1668 GCF_004010195.1 Chiloscyllium plagiosum
AGTTGAAAAGTTGTGCATTTATATAACATCTTACTGCCACCTCAGAGTATCCTAAACATCTCTTTCCAGATCTCTGAAACAAGTGCAGAACCCCTGGGGCCACTGTCAACTATATACTATCAAACCCAGGGAATCATAGACGGAAATATCAGCATGTGCCCAAGTAACAGTTTTAAATAGCAAATGTTTAAATAGCAATAGTAAATAGCAAAATGTTTGCGAGGTATGAACAGTAAATGAGAATGGCGCTTCGAGCCTGTTCCACCATTCAATAAGATCCTGACTGACCCGATATTAACAAGCTTATAAAACATTCCGCTGACAATATCCCACTTTAGCTTCTCTCATTCTATCATTTTAGTATATTCCACTACACATCTTTTCTAATCTGGAGAATAATTTTCCTGCTGTTAGTCACTGTTCCACACTGTACCCCTTTCCTCATTCTCGAATTTAAAGAGCCTGCAATGCTTTTCCTCAGCCTATTCTTTAGACAAGATAAAATATATTGCAACAGACTCCACTGTTTGCTTGTACTTGACACAATGAGAACTATTGAAATATTTCAATACACTCCTTTGGTGAAAAATATAATTTGTTTTAATCCTTTAAAACTGGTTCAGTCCGTTTTATATTTGCATTGAATGGTATTTCAGTTTGATCCAGATGTTAGTATAAAGTGAAATGTTACAGCACTGAGCTTTGTCTCATTCTCCTTTGGTGGAAGTTGGAAAGGAGCGCTTTCTTGCAACAGAGGGTCAAGAGAGTGAAAAATGAACGGCCAAGTTGAGTAATAATACATGCAGGTTCTGACAAAGCCAATTTTCAATCAGAGATGCTCTATAGAACAACCGAAGTACTTCTGATCATGTCGTCACATGTCAGAAATGTGATATCTAATTTGTGTACCGTGAGAAAAGCAGGAAGGAGATGATGACCAGATGGTCTGCTCATCGGGATTGAGAGATAAATATTGGCCGGGACACCAGATATAATCTCACTTTAATTCAAAATGATAAGGGTCCGATTAGAGGGCAGTGTGGCTTTGGCCTCATACACATCTGATGTGCAGGATTATTTCAGGATTGCACTGCCGTGGCAGTATCAATTCGTGTACTCTAACTCCGAGGGTAGATCTTGAATTCTCCGACTCAAGACCAGCATTATACTCAGTGGCACCTGAGCAACACACAATGCTCTGACAAGTGGCTTATTATTTACATCCCCAGGGATTAATGAAGCAATTAAGGGCAATTGCATCAATTCTGTATGAGATGCAAAACAGACTTCTGATGATAGAATGATAGTCTCCCTACCCTTGGTCAGTCGGCTTAACTTCCTAAATTAGATTTAGTAGATTTGGATTCCTGTCCCACCTACTCCAGAGGTGTGTCATACATCGCTGAACATTTTAATTTTAAAAAAAGGAAAACCTCTCAACCAATGGGCTGTTGTCATTTGGAAAGTGCAACATGTGTAATTAGGAATCAGCACTTTGGGTCACCTTTGCTGATTCCCTGTGTGTTCTACGGGAGTCAGTAATTTCTATCAGTGTCCACCGTTAAAGATACAAAAAGTTCTATAATATCTCTCCTCAGTAGGTCATTGTTCCCTTTTGAATATGGGCAGTGAGCCCTCAGTCCTATCTCTTTTTTTTAGCAACAAATG
>NW_025166434.1:0-1668 GCF_004010195.1 Chiloscyllium plagiosum
TCTGGAAGCTTTTCCATATACGTACCACCCTCTTCGTGAAAAAAGTTGCTTCTTAGGTCTCTTTAGAATCTTTGCCTGCTCACCGTAAACCTAATACCTCTATTTCTGGACTCCCGCATTCCAGGGAAATTACGTCGTCTTATAATTCTATCCATGCCCTCTTGATTTTATAAACCTCGAAAAGGTCAGCCTCAGCCTCTGACGCTCCAGGGAAAACAGCCCCAGCCTATAAAACCTCTCTCTACAGCTGAAAGTCTCCAACCCTGGAAGCATTCTTATAAATTTTCTCTGAACCCATTCAAGTTTCACAACATCTTTCCGATAGGAAGGAGAGCACAATAGCACGCAAAATTCCAAAACTGGCCTAAACAACGTCCTGGACAGTTGAAAAATGACCTCCCAACTCCTTTTCTCAATACTCTGATCGAGAAAAGAATCCATACCAAACACCTTCTTCACTGTCATATCTACCTGTAATTTTACTTGCGAGGAGTTATGACCCTGCAAATCAATGTCTCTTTGTTCAGCAACACTCCCGAGGAACTTACTATTAAGTATATAAGTCCTGCGAAGATTTGCTTTCGCAAAATGTAGCACGTCGCATTTATCTAAATCCTCCAAAGATTTGTACACATTATCCACCTGTTCCCGCTGTCCCTGCTTTTTACTTTTGTGCCATTCAAATATATATTCGCTTTCCACATTTCTTCTCTCAAAATGCCTCCACTCACTGTGTGTTCGAAAGAAGAGACATATTCTGCTCAAAATATTAACTCTCACTCCACGCATTCTGTCACACAGGAAATAGAACAGTCCAGCACTGGAATAAACCCTTTGGGCCATCATTGCTTTTCTGATCATGATGGCATTCTAAACCAATCCCATCTTCTTGCACATGATCAATATCACTCTATGCTTTGCCTTCCCGTGTATCTGTCCGAATGCGTCTTAAATGTTGTTGTTTTTTCTGCATTTCCCACCTCCCAGGAGTGTATTCTCACAAACCTCCATCTTCTGCATAAGAAACCTGCCTTACACAACTCTTTTAAAATTTCGCAGGAGTTGCTAGAAAAGCACAGTGAGCCTGGCAGAATCTGTGAAAGGAAATGAGAGGTCATGTTTCCGGTCCGTTTTCCCTTCTTCAGAACACAACTGAGGGATGATTGAGCTTTTCCAGCAACTACTGTGTTTGCTTCTGATGAGTAATATCTACGGTACTCTTGGTTTTCATTTCCTTTAAATTTTCCCCCTTTTCCCTACAACCTATGACTCCTCGGCTTTATCATTTCCCCCTATGGAAAAAGGTCCGCCTATCCACTCTAATCATGCGTCTTGGGACTCCCCAGAGCCACTGGCAATCTTTTGAGAACAATCTAAGATTGTCCAAAATCTCCTAATCCACGCGAGTGAGGTAATATCTTTAACCTCTTTCACCCACTCCAAAGCCTCCTCACCCGTCTTACAATGTGACAATGAAAACGAGACACGACACTACAAGGTGGTCTAATTCCGGTTTTATTTCCATTCCCTGATATAAGAAGTCAAGCATGCCGTGCACCTTCTTTATCACTTTATACAATTGTTTTACCATTTTCAGGGAGCTATGAACATGCACCTGACCATCCCTCTGTATAACAATGCTTCTCAGGATGCTTCTATTTCCTGTAT
>NW_025166435.1:0-1668 GCF_004010195.1 Chiloscyllium plagiosum
TTAGCCAGGTAATGAAACGTCTGGATATCAAACTTACAGCCTAAACCTCAACCTGAGCTACAAACCTTCACAAACCTCGCAAAAGTTATAACATCGGCCAGGTGTTAGATTTGGAGGTAGGTAGGCACTTTGGTGATAGTGACCACAATTCAGTTATGTTTACTTTCGCGATGGAAAGAGATAGTGTATACCACAGGGCAAGAGTTATTGCTGGGGGAAAGGCAATTATGAAGCAATTAGGCAAGATTTAGGATGGGGAAGGAAACTGCAATGTGAATTGAAATGTGGAGCTTATTCAAGGAACAGCTACTCCTTGATAAATATGTACCTGTCAGGCAGGAAGGAAGTGGTCGAGCGAGGGAGCCGTGGTTTACTAATGAAGTTGAATCTCTTGTCAAGAGGAAGAAGAAGGTTTATGTTAGGATGAGATGTGAAGGCTCAGTTAGAGCGATTGAGAGTTTCGAGTTAGCCAGGAAACACCTAAAGAGAGAGCTCAGAAGAGTCAGGAGGGAACATGGGATCAAGGAAAACCCTAAAGCTTTCTATAGGTATATCAGGAATAAAAGAATGACTAGAATAAGATTAGGTTCAATCAAGGTTAGTAGTGGGAAGTTGTGTGTGGTGTCCAAGGAAATAGGCAAAGTGCTAAATGAATATTTTTCATCAGTATTCACACTCGAGAAAGACAATGTGGTCAAGGAGAATACTGAGATACAGGGTACAGACTATACAGGATTAGGGTTCACAAGGAGGAGGTGTCAGCAATTCTGGAAAGTGTTAAAATAGATAAGTCCCCTGGGCCGGATGGAATTTATCCTAGGATTCTCTGGGAAGCCAGGGAGGAGATTGCCGATCCTTTGGCTTTGATCTTTATGTCGTCATTGTCTACAGGAATAGTGCCGGAAGACTGGAGGATAGCAAATGTGGTTCCCTTGTTTAAGAAGGGGAACAGAGACAATCCCGGTAACTATAGACCAGTGAGCTTTACTTCAGTTGTGGGCAAAGTGATGGAAAGGTTTATAAGAGATAGGATATATAATCATCTAGAAAGGAATAACTTGATTCGGGATAGTGAGCACGGTTTAGTGAAGGGTAGGTCGTGCCTCACAAACCTTATTGAGTTCTTTGAGAAGGTGGATGTGGTGCATAAGGATTTCAGTAAGGCATTTGATAAAGTTCCCCACGGTAGGATACTGCAGAAAGTACGGAGGCATGGGATTGAGGGGGATTTAGTGGTTTTGATCAGAAATTGGCTAGCAGAAAGAAGACAGAGGGAGGTGGTTAATGGGAAATGTTCAGTTACTAGTGGGGTTCTGCAAGCATCTGTTTTGGGGCCACTGCTGTTTGTCATTTTTATAAATGACCTGAAAGAGGGCGTAGAAGGCCGCGTTAGTAAATTTACGGATGACATTAAGGTTGGTATAGTTGTGGATAGTGCCGAAGGATGTTGTAGGTGTTGTAGGCATTGGTAAACTGCAGAGTTGGGCTTAGAGCTGACAAATGGAGTTTAATGCAGAAAAGTGTGAGGTGATTCACTTTGGAAGGAGTAACAGGAATGCAGAGTACTGGGCTAATGGTAAGATTCATGATAGTGTAGATGAGCAGTGAGATTTTGGTGTCCATGTATCAGGTATATGGATAATTGGAGCTCATTCTGGGGAAGGTGGG
>NW_025166436.1:0-1668 GCF_004010195.1 Chiloscyllium plagiosum
ACCAATAAAGGAAACATTCCAAATGCCTTCATCACTATCCCATCTGCCTGCGTCTCCAATTTCGAGGAGCTATGAACCTGCACTCGAAGGTCTCGTTGATCAGCAACACTCCCTAGGACCTTACCATTAAGTGTATAAGTCCTGTTAAAATTTGCTTTCACAAAATGCAGCACCTCACATTCATCTCAATTGAACTGTATCTGCCACTTCTCAGCCCTTTGGCCCATGTAATCAAGATCCAGTTGCAATCTGAGGTAACCATCTTCGCTGTTCACTACACCTCCAATTATGGTGTCAACAACTCAGTGGGAGAATTGGGGTCAGACAATATTCAGTGGGATAGTTGGTGCAGTTCATCACTAAAGGGAGGATTTGTGCAGGATTGGTAATTCGGAGATTTGATGAAGGGCACGCGAAAATTAGAGAATTCTGGCAGCGGACCACTAAATGGGAGAATTGTTATAAGAAAATACTAAATGGAAGAACTGGTGCACAGTGGGACGAGAATTGGGGCCTGGCACCAGTAAATGGGTGAATTAGAGTAGGGCACCTCTAAATAGTAGAATTGGGCTGGGCATCAGTAAATGGAAGAATGAGTAAATGGGAGAACTGGTGGGGCTTCAGTAGATGGGTTTGGTACACAGTGCCATTACATTAGAAAATTAGTGGGAGTGCCAATATATTAGAGAATTGGAGCAGAGCAGGTCTAAATGGGAGAATAGGGACAGGGAATCAATAAAAAGGAGAAATGTTGCAAGTATCAGGAAATTGGAGTTTCAGTTCAGCGCACCCCAAAATGACCAAATGTGAGGAGGGAACCAATCCGTGTAAGAAATATACCAGAGAACAGTTACATGGGCATCAATAATTGGAGACTTGCTCGAGAGAGTGTACATGTGAGAGAGAGATTGCGAGTGCATGAGTGAGGGAATGTGTGTGTGCGAGTAAGAGAGAGTGTGCAGGTGCGAGTGAGAGAGAGCGTGCACATGCAGGACTTACACAGTTAATGGTAGTGCCCTGGGGAGTGTTGTTGTTCAGAGAGACCTCGGGGTGCAGGTACATAGTTCCTTGAAAGTGGTGCCACAGGTAGGCAGGGTCACAGGGTGGTGAAGGAGGCATTTGGCAGGCTTGCCTTTATCGGGCACATCACTGAGCCCAGGAGTTGGGACGTTATGTTACAGCTGTACAAGACATTGGTGAGGCCACATTTGGAGGACTGCGTACCATCCTGTTCACCCTGCTGTAGGACGGAGGTTATTAAACTGCAAAGGGTGGAAAACAGATTGACAAGGATGTTCCCCCAACTGGAAGGCCTGAGTTATAAGGAGAGGCTGGGACATTTTCTCCTGGAGCACTGAAGGCTGAGGGGTGATCTTATCGAGATTTATAAAACCATGATGGACTTCAATTTAAGGTGAGAGGGGAAAGATTTAAAAGGGACCTGAGGAGTAAATCTTTAACAGAGCCTGATATGTGTATGGAAGGAGTTTCTAGAGGATGTAATCGAGGGGAGTACAATTACAACATTTAAAAGACATGAGGGCAGCTATAAAGATAGGAAAGTGTAAATGGGGCTTGGTCAGGTCAGAAAAGCTTTTCAACAAGGACCAGTTGTGTGACATGCTGTGGGACTATAGTTTCTAGAACTCACTCCCGGGTAACTGTTAC
>NW_025166437.1:0-1668 GCF_004010195.1 Chiloscyllium plagiosum
AGGGACATAAACACCAATTTGCCTGATGTCAGTGGTGCCAATGAGATCAGAGAGAGCAAGACAAACAAGCACAAAATGGGCTTAACAGTAGGAGACAGAGGATGGTGGGAGAGGGTTGTTGTGCAGACTGGGGGCCTTTGACAAGCGGTGTGCCATAAGGATCGGTGCAGGATCCACACGTATATGATTAACATAAACGAGAATATATGAATTATTGTTTGTAAGTTTGTGGATAGTAAAATACATGTTATAGTTGGCAGTGAATACAGTTATCAAAGGTGATCTTAATCAACTGAGCCAGTGGGTCAAGAAATGAAAGATAGGAGTTGAATTCAGGTGTTGAGTTTTGTTAAGATAAACCAGGGAGGACTAACTCAATAAATGATTGGGCTCTGGACGGTGTTGTCTAACAGAGAGACACCAAGGGGTGCAGTTACATTGTTCCTTGGAAGTGGCATCGCAGGTGGACAGGGCGGCAAAGCGGATTCGGCACACTTACCCTCAGGGGTCAGAGCATTGAGTACCTGAGTTGGTGCATCATGATACAGCTATACAAGACATTGCTGGGACTCCAGTTGCAGTACTCTGTCGAAGTCTGATCATCCTGCTTTAGGAAGCATATTCTGAAACTGTAAATGGAGCAAAGATTGACAAAGATGTTACTGATACTGGAGCGTTTGACAGAAACAGAGAAGCTGGAGAAGCTGGAAAGCAACATGGGTGGAATGAGATAGATTCTCCTTAAGGTTAAGGAGAATCCAAAGAGATTCTACAGCATACAAGTACAAAAACGCTACTAGAGAGACAATAGGACCACTCAAAGATCAATAAGGCCATCCATGCCTGGAACCACAGGAAATGGGCGCGACCCGAAATCAATATTTCATGTCAGAACATTGTGGTAAAGTCGCAGTGGGGACCGTGGCAGAGATATTTGTATCATTACCCTTCGTATTTCCATTGGGTGTAGGTGGCTGAGGGGTGACCTTATAAAGGTTTATAAAAACATGAGAGGTATACGTAGGGTGAATAGTGAAGGTCTCTACCCCAGTGTCGCGGAATCCATAACTAGAGGGCAAAAATATGAGGTGGGAGAGGAAATACTTAAAAGCGACCAGAGGAGCACATTTCCACACAGAGAATGGTGCACATATTGAATGAACTGCCGCTGAAGTGGTAGAGAAAAGTACAATTACATCATGGGAAAGACATTTGGGCAGGTACATGGAGATGAGAAGGTTTGACGGGATAGGGACCAAACGCAGGCAAATGCGAGTCGTTCAGGAGCCGTGATCAGCGTGGACTGGTTGGATCGAAGGAACCGTTTCTGTTCTGCATGGCTCTTTCTCCAGTTATTGGAGGAGGAGACTACTGAGATAAGGCATATTGAAGGCATTGAAGCAAGTTACAGAGATAGAGATGGTAGTCTGGAATGCAGTATATTTCAAATATGTGGAGGGACTATCGGGAAGGGAGGAGGTTACAGGGACAGGAACTGTTATAGGAGTTAAAAATTATTGAAGACTCTGGTCCACGAGACATTGTTTTTGTACAGTTGGGGAACACAGAGCAGAAATATCCCAGGCAGCATTCCCACACACTCATGAGAAACCTGCTTTCCCCTCTGTTATACTAATGTTCGCTAAGACATCACAGGCCTGGATTGAT
>NW_025166438.1:0-1668 GCF_004010195.1 Chiloscyllium plagiosum
TATTTTAGATAAGGACACCAATCAGAAACGTGTAGAGGGGTGAGGGCCAACCACAGTCAGTGGCATCTAACTTGGATTGGAATTATGGTTGGGCATGGAAGGGCTGGATCAAACGCTCTGTATCTGTGCCTTCTGACTCGATGATTCGATAATCATTTCAGGTTTCGAAACAATCTCTACATTTTTTGCACTCCTCTCACAGTTCTGAATATTTCAATTCGATCTCTCCTGTGACCCTTCTATTGTTCAAGGAGACAACTTGAGATTTCCCCATCTATTGCAGGAGTTCGAATTGTATAAACCTTGCTTCATTTTCTGAAAGCGCTTCTTAACCATGTCCAATACTTACTAATACTTAATTCTGGATACCAGAAAGTGATACGGTAATAAAGTATTGAGGAAATTTTGATGTAGGTACAGAATGATATGGATTACATTGGCACGTGTGATTCTGATCAAATAACTGGGGAAAGTAGGAAGTAATGTTTCTCTTCAATGCTCATGTCCTGAAATTTCTGCCAAGTTGATCTGATAATCAAGATAACCTGGCCATGGAGTGCTCAGTTATAATTCTTTCTTCAAATGCAAAACAATCTATGGAAGGCAATCTCATCTACATCACTTGTTGAAAGTGCTCCTGATTATTTCGCTTTAATGAGCAACTGCATGAGAGAAACTGAGGAGCAGGTGATTGAATTCAAGTTGCTTCATTTGATTGATCCAAGATTTCACATTCCCGAAATAGAATTCCATGACCCTCCTGTAGAACTGTCTATTCTTCAAAGTCACGAACTGTTTATGCAATTTTAGAGATGCTTGTGTGGGACTGGATATAACAAAGTTCAAGATCACATGACATCAGGTTTTTTGTTCAACGTGTCTTTTTGGAAGTACAAAGGAAGCGCTGCTCCTTCGTCATGTAGCTGTTGCAGTCGGATTATAGGATACAGAATTTTTAGCAAAATATCAATAATATCATACACTGATGCAATATATTGAACTAACCTGGATTGTTCTTCAGTCTTTCATATTTTCGAATGGACTGCAGGTTTCAATTAATCCATTTATGAATCCCAGAACCTCTTTCACGCCATATGCCTGAGATTACTGAAAGTTTCATAAAAGGAAGACCACACCTTATTTCAGAAAATATATTAAAGGTGTGTTGTCAGAGTGTGCATATATTCCAATCCTGACTATTTCTAACGTAGGATTTTATAAAATGTCTCATGGCTTATAAAAAATGAACCTGACTGCATGCGGATTTTATGCATTTTCAACAAAGTTGAATGGTTTCTGCAAATGCAATTCATCCCATCGACTTACATGTGTGTGTCTGTGGTTGTGTGTGTGTGTGTGTGTGCGTGTGTGTGTGTGCATATGAGGGAGAGAAAAAGTGAGAAAATGTGTGTGGTAGCGTTTGCATGCATGCCAGATAGCGTCTTTGCGTGACAGTGATGGAGAATAAGACTGCAAGATTTTGTGTGTGTGTGTGTATCTGCCTGTGTGTCTGTGTGTGTGTGTGTGTGTGTACATATATATGTGCCTAAGAGAGAACGTGCATATGAGGGAGGGTCTGCGTGAGTGTGTGAGTATGTACCAGTTTGTGGGTGAGTCTGTTTTTATTTGTGTGTAGATTATACTATGTATGAAGCCTAATTAACTTGG
>NW_025166439.1:0-1668 GCF_004010195.1 Chiloscyllium plagiosum
GGCTGAATGACCTCCTCCTGTTCCTGTGTAAGACACTGAAGGAGCTGAATGGCCTCACCCAGTTGCTGTGGAAGTGGCTTTAGGGGCCGAATGGCCTCCTCCTGTTCCCGTGTAAGAGACTCCAGGGGCTGGATGGCCTCCTTCTGTTCCTGTGAAAGAGACTGAAGGAACTGAATGGCCTCATCCTGTTGCTGTGGAAGTGGCTTTAGGGGATGAATGGCCTCCTCCTGTTCCTGTATAAAAGACTGAACGGTCTGAATGGCTTCTTTTCCGATTGGACAGGACCAAGAGCTTGATTGACCAAGACTCTTATTTTACTGTGGCAATATGCAATTCAGGCAGTGCTGGTAGATGAATGTTACGGACCATTTAACAGCACAAGTCTCAATGGAGTCTGGGTCTTGCTGCACATCGACACAGACTAGTTCAGGAGCTGACGGGGGTACAAAATGTTCTGAACATTGTGGAATCTTCAGTGACAATCCCCACTTCTGATTTTATGGTGGGGAGTGTGGGGGCGGGGAGATATTGATGAAGCAGCTGAAGCTGTTTGTGAAGAGGAAGCTACCCACTTGAAAGGTCCTTTCAGAATATTTTGCCATCCCTCTTATAGAATCTGACAGTCATGCAGAACGGAAACAGACCCGTTAGTCCAATCTGATAACCCCGATCAGATATCAAATCTGCTCCAGTCCCATTTGCCAGCATTTGGCCAATATTCCTCCTCTTTCAGATACTTTTTAAATGTGCGATTGTAGCCGCCTTCACCACTTCCTCTGACAGCACTTTCTGTACACACACCACTCTCTGTGTGAAACATTTACCTTCAGGTCCATTCTAAATTAATCGCCCTCTCATTTTCACACTATCCCCTCGTGTTCTGGACTCCCCTACCCTGGGAAGCAGAACGTGGCTGTTCAGAATATCTATGTCTCTGATGATTCTATACACCTCAATCAAGTCACCCTTCAGCTTCTGACACTCCAGGGGGAAACACCTTAACCTAGTCAACCTTTCCCTGAAACTCAAACCTGCAGTTCTGCAACTGAGTTGTACGCAGTATTGCCTCACCAACATTCTGTACAGATACAACATACCACCACAACTCCTATACTCAATGCTCTGACTGATTAAGGCAAATGTGCCAAATGTGTTCTGCACCACACTGTCGACCTGCGACCCCACTTTCAAGGAACAATGTACCTGCAGCCCTATGTCCCTTTGATTCACAACACGACCCAGGACCTTACAATTAGGTGTATAATTTCTGCCCTGATTTGCCTTCCCAAAATGCAAAACTTCGTATTTATCTAAATTTAACTATATCTGTTACTCCCTGTCCCTTTTGTCCCATCTAATTGTGGTCTCGTTGTACCCTGAGATAATCTACTACACCACCTTTCTGATGTAATCTGTAACCTTACTAAATATGGCCCAAATATTCACATCTAAATCCTTTACATAAATGATGAAATGCAGTGAACTCAGTACTGATTCTTACTGCACACTGCTGCTCACAAGCCTCCAGTCTGAAAAATATCCCTCTTCCTTCAAGCCAATTGTGACTAGCTTCCTCTCTATCTCGTGTGACCGTACCTTACTCATCTGCCTACCAATTGGAATATTGTGAACACCTTACTGAGGTCCATGTCGACAATGTCTACCAAA
>NW_025166440.1:0-1668 GCF_004010195.1 Chiloscyllium plagiosum
TTATTTGGAAAATAAATGGAATGATACTTTTTCGTTATAAAGAGTATTGGGTCTGATCTGAAGGATGTTTTACTGCATCTGTCCAGGCCGATGCTGAGACGGCATCTGATGTACTGGGTGTGGTTGTAATTTCACTGAAGTGAAAAACAAATTGCTTTTCAAATGTTTCACAGATGTTTCTTTTTACTCGTTTTAGCGATGAAGGCATTATGTTATGAACGATTCGAAGGTTAGGCCTGAGAATGAGAAATGTTCTTATTGACCACTCAGCATTTTGAGCTGATGAATACCTGATGAATATGTTATCTTCTATGGGAGAATAAGGCTGGAGAGCTAATTTAAGAATAAGGTGCATGCATTGAAATCAGATATTGTGAAGATATTACAAGTTGTATTATAAAAGTATAGGGAACACATAAACACATTTTCAAATCTAGTGGCGCTATTTGTTCTGAAAGAAATGGCTGGGTGTCAAACAGCAGCAATGATGTCTCTACATGGAGCAGGGAATGTGATGGAGTCGTACAATTCAGGTAATGTTCAAATTTCTCCCAGTTTGGGGTAGGATAACGTCATTGTGTGATTCAGCTCAAGGAGGGAGAAAGTGCAATCTTCCTGAGAAGGAACAGCCTGTTTCTCCCTCTCTCTCTGTGTGTTCCTCTTCCCAGCAATGTGTATGAGCTGAAACTCCTCAGTCATCTTTACCCATCATGGAGGATTCCTGTCGAGAATTCACTGGAATCGCCCGACTACCTGAAGTAAAGGGAAGTCAGCTAAATCCACCTGTTACAGGAAGCAATCCCATTGCCAGTAGACTGTAAGAGCAGAATAGCTATATAACCTGAATGATATTTGGAACCATCACTCACGTTTCCTTTCGTCATAAGCTCAATTAATATTTGGGCACAGTTCTTTCAAGTTCTGCAGAGATTATATTTTTCAATTTGTCATCAAACCTGTGCATGCGTCAGTGTTTTTATAGAGGGAAACATCGACGCACAGATTTTCAATATTCAAACCGTCTGTCATTCATCTCTCCATCGTAGAATGAGTAACTTTGTTTCGGTCATAAACTTGTTAATTTTGATTATATTTTTCAATTTGTCATCAAACCTGTGCATGCGTCAGTGTTTTTATAGAGGGAAACATCGACGCACAGATTTTCAATATTCAAACCGTCTGTCATTCATCTCTCTATCGTAGAATGAGTAACTTTGTTTCGGTCATAAACTTGTTAATTTTAGCTGATTAACGAATCCTGCCCTGACTTGTTCCTAACCCTCACACGCTCTGAGACCTATATTGTTGTCATATCATCAAGACGCTTGCATTCACATTTCCAGTGAGCAGTGGAAGTGTGGGACGAGGAAGAGGAATAATGTGCTGAACGATCGATCAGTGAGCCTGACGTCATTGGTGGCCATATTGTTGGAGAGCATTGAGACGGTAAGGATTTACATGTATTTGCAAATGTAACACCTGATGAAGGATAGTCAACGTGGCTTTGTGCATGGGAAATCATTTCTAAC
The DNA here is from genome assembly GCF_004010195.1 of Chiloscyllium plagiosum. Taxonomy (NCBI): domain Eukaryota; kingdom Metazoa; phylum Chordata; class Chondrichthyes; order Orectolobiformes; family Hemiscylliidae; genus Chiloscyllium; species Chiloscyllium plagiosum. The sequence continues at coordinate 1,530 of NW_025166440.1, forward strand.
AAAGTTGTTTGCATTTTGTGAAGATGTGACAAAAAGATTGGTGATGGCAATGTGGTAGGCGCAGTCCATATAGACTTCAGCAAGGCATTCGACAGGATTCCGCATAGCAGACAAGTTAGCAAGGTTAGGTCATAAATAG
>NW_025166441.1:0-1669 GCF_004010195.1 Chiloscyllium plagiosum
ATCAATTTTCTGACCTATGTTATTGGTGCATATATGAACCATGATCTCGGGCTGCTCCCCCTCCCCCTTAAGGATCCTGAAAACACGATGCGAGACATCACCACCCCTAGTAACTTGGAGGGATCACATCAATCATGATCCTCCCCTGTACTCACCGAAACTGCAATCTGTCCACCTCACGATTTAGTCCCCAGTAACTATTGTTTTCCTCCTCTCTACCCTAACCTTCTGATCAACAGGGACAAACACTGCCAGAGACCTGTACCCCATGGCTTACCCTTAGTAAGTCATTCCTTCAAAATGTAACCAATATAGTATGCTTATTACTAAGGGGCACAGCCATAGCGGATGCCTGCACTGGCTGCCTGTTCCCTTTTCGTCTCCCGACTGTATTCCATCGACCGGTTTTTGACTGTTACCTGAAGTGTAACTGCCTCCATATAACTCCTCTCAATTCCCCTCAGACTCCCGAAAGATCCAATGTCCAGCTACAGTTCCCCGACGCAGTTGCCAAGGAGATGGAGTTGGGTGCACTTCCCGCAGATTCAAATGTCAGGGATATTACTGTAAACTCTAAGCTCTCACATTCTACAGGAAGAAAATTCAAATGGCCGATCATCCATTTCTAATGTTCTGAATTCACACACACACACACACTGATATGTGCGTTTTATATATATATATATATATATATATATATATACATATATACATATACATATAAATATGTGTGCACATGCATATATCTGTGTGTGTATGTGTGTGTGTATGTATATATATATAATTCAAAAGTTGCAAAAGAATGTTGAGTAAAACAGCATTTATTCTAACAAAATATGATTGTGTGGAATGTTCTGTCCTTGGGAAATACCTCAGTTACTTAATACCATCCATAAATACTCCCTGAGTGAATATCCTTCACTCAACAGAGATACAGAGGTGATTTCTGAAGTCGATGACGTTTCTGATATTGCTGATCCTGCACTGTGTTGAATTCTGGAAAGGATGTTTAGCTCGTTTCATATTGCTGATTTTGCTGCAAACTCGTACAGGCCATTAAAACAATTCACAAAGTATTAGATTTATCTCATTGGACATTTTGACTGTTATCGGAAAAAATGGAATCGAAATGATAAAGATGATTTTAAGTACTGCTATGAAGATTACAGAATTCAAACAGGAATATTTTTCGTGTCTTGTCACTGGATATTTTTGGGGAAGATGAATTAGAAGCAAATGGACTCACTCCCTTCTCTGTGATTGCAGCCAAATTTTTCAATGCAACAGATGAAAGAAAACAGGTGCGTTACACTGGCAGGTCTGTTCCAACTCACGATAGTACAGTTTCACTTTGATAATCATAAACCAGTTATGCAGCAGACTGTGCTAACTGGCTTCCCTTTAATGCTGAGCTAACACTAACAGTTCAGTTCTTTTACAATTTATAGACGTACACGTAGAACAAGCTGCTCAACCTTTCCTGATTGCTCAACAATCAGCTCATTCTATACTTAGTCGTGCTCAGTTGCAGGTGTTATGAGGTTTCTTTCCAATTAACGTTAACCAATTAGAGAGTGTGCACCTAACGCGTACCCATTCTGACCGCCCAGTCTCCCTGTTCCGGAGAAATTCACTTCTTGTGTGTCTGCACGCGTCTTTACAAATATTT
>NW_025166442.1:0-1669 GCF_004010195.1 Chiloscyllium plagiosum
CCCCACCCTCAGTCACACTTAGTGTTCCCTATCCAACTCCAAACTAACGTTCAGTGATCTGGTAATTTCCCCCTGCAAAATATTTTTTTATTTAGTGTCATAGAGCTGTACAGCATGGATCTTGCCCATGCCCATCAGATATCCGAAGTTAATCTATGTTAAAAAACACACAACACCAGGTTATATTTCAACAGGTTTATTTGGAAGAATAAGCTTTTGGAGTGTTGCTCCTCCATCAGGTAGCTAGTGGGGCAGGATCAAATTCTGTGTCCTATCATCCTATTGCACTAGCTACCTGACAAAGGAGCAGTGCTCTGAAAGCTTGTCCTTCCAAATAAACCTGTTGGACTACAACTTGGTGTCGTGTGATTTTTAACTTTGTCCACCCTTGTCCAACACCCGCACCTCTGTATCTTAAATTAATCCAGTTCCATTTGCCAGCATTTGACCCACATCCTTCTCAATCCTTCCTATTCATGTACTCAACCAGATGCCTTTTAATTGTTGTAACTGTACCAGCCTCTGCCACCTCCTCTACCAACTCATTCCAAACCTGCACCATGCTCTGTGTCAAAAAATTGCCCCTTAGGTCTCTTTTAAATCTTATCCCTCTCACCTTAAACTTACGCTGTCTAGTTTGGGACACCCCTACCCTGGGGAGACTATTTATCCTATCCATGTCCCTAATGATTTTATAAACCTCTATAAGTTCACCCCTCAGCCTCCGACGCTCCAGGGAAAACAGCCCCAGCATATTCAGCCTCTCCCTATAGCTCAAATTCTCCAACCCTGGCAACATTCTTGTAAATCTTTTCTGAACCCTTTCAAGTTTCACAACACCCTTCCTATAGCAGGGAGACCAGAATTGCACGTAGTATTCCAAAGGTGACCTAACCAACATGACCTCCCAACTCCTGTACTCAGTACTCTGACCAATAAAGGAAAGCATACCAAACACTGCCTTCACTATCCTGTCTACCTGCAACTCCACTTTCAAGGAGGTATGAACCTGCACTCCAAGGTCTCTTTGTTCAGCAACACTCTCCAGGACCTTACCACTAAGGTGTATAAGTCCTGTGATAATGTTCCAGACCTCTCTCCTCACTCTCTGTGAGAATCCAAAGTTGATGGTTTATTGCCACAGTGCTGAAAGAGACAGCTCCGCCTGAGTGAGGTGATCCTGGAACTTAATTTACCAGTCAGTCAGTGTGCGACTGTCTGTCATGAGCATGACCTTCCTACTGTATGAATTATTTCAGTCTATTAGCCATTTACATTCAGCGGCCCTCCATCATTCTGGGTGTTCAGAGCAGCTGTCTCCTTCTCTAGAATAATAGAAGGTGTGTGTTAGAGTTTACGATGAGGTCGAGGCTTTGACATCATTAACCACTCTCCTCTGACCATTGACAAACAAAATAAAATGGGAGGCTTCCTGCAGTGCTTGCCTCCACTGGCTGCTTTGTAGAAGTGAGTGATCCCTTGAAAAGGTCAACCACATCCCATTAGGCCTCTCCTGAGCTGCTGTCCTTACCCTCTCAGAGCTAAGTTTGACAGACCCACTACAATTTGACGGCCTACAGCTTACAGCGAGTTCAGTCCATCACAATGAAATTCATTGAAAACCGTATGTCTCCATTCTCTCTCCCTCTCTCCATTCGTCCTAACTCTC
>NW_025166443.1:0-1669 GCF_004010195.1 Chiloscyllium plagiosum
GTGGATTTTAAGGTGATGGGATTGCTTGACCGCTAATTTGATTTGAGGCTGTTGGGTTCAACATGACACTGGGTAACTTTCCCCCTCCCACTCTCCTTCTGCCCTCCTCCTTTGGCCCTGCCCTCCTCTCCCTGGCACTCTTCTCCCCAACACTGATTTCCTGCCCTTACAATAATTTTCTCTTCCACTTACCATCCACTCTCCCATCCCCACCTTATCCTGTCTCCCAGCCTCTCATCCCAATCTTCTCTCCTCACTCCCCATATCCTATTCCCCTCCTCCCACTCCTTCCACATCACTTCCCTGTACCCACCTCATGCTTATCCTCCCCCTTCCTCTACCCCAACACTCCTCAAACCCTCAGTCTCCTCACCCCACTACCCTCCATCACCCTCCCCCTTCCCTACATTCTGCTTCCTTGCAATCTGCCCCTCTGTTATCTTCTCCTCCTTCTACTCACTGTCTCCTTGTCCTCTGGTCACTCCGATTGCTTCATTTCATTCTCTGGCCCATTACCCAACTCACTTCACCACTGCCCTACCAATTCCCTCCCTCCTCAACCTCCCCATCAATCTGTCCCATCCACTGCCCTCACACCCTCAGCCCCCCTCCCCTATCCACACTCCTACTCCCTCCCATTCCTACACATCCCTTGTAGCCCCTATACTGACCTCTCCCTCTCCCATCTAACCCTGCTTCTTCCAACAATCCATCCCCTCCCAGTGACAGCCCTTCCCCTCTGCCTCACTCTCCTCTTGTTCTCTTCAACTGGCCCATCATAAACAGCACACCCACACTTTATTCTCTCTGTCTCTGTCTCTCTGTCTCTGTCTTTCTCTCTCCGTTGCTTTCCCTCTCTCTGTCACTTTCCCCTCCACATTACACTCTTCTCATCCCCTGCTACACTCACACTGACCTCTACACGAACCCTCACTTCCCTTCCTCTGCCTCTTACCCCCTGAATTTCCCCTCCATTTGCTGTCCCATTACCCGTCCCTTCCCCACCAACGTCCCTCGAAATAAGGACATTCACCTCATTCCTTCATTCTTGCCTCCCCCTCCCAATCCCCTCCCCGATCTACCTGCCCCTTATTCCTCCACTGACCTCACTCACTACCTTCTCTCTCACTCACTCTTCAACTCTTCACTTTCATGAGTGTGAGTGTAAAGGGGCATCACTCTGTGAGAGGGTGCATGTGTAAGCGTGTGTCTGCATGTGTGTGCGTCTGTGTGGGAGTATGTGTGGGTGTGCGTGTGTGTACGTAGGAGTGTGTGTATAGTGCAATGTGTGTGTATAGTGCAATGGGGTCACCTGAAGCGTGACATGAACCCAAGGTCCCAGTTGAGTCCATCCCTATGGGTACTGAACTTGGTTATTAGCCTCTGCTCAGCCACGTTTTGCTGCTGCCTGTCCTGAAGTCTGCCTTATAGGATGGTCACCTGAAGGGCACCCACAATCACAACTCCCTCACACCCCACCACTCACTGTCTCTCTTTCTGTCTCTCTCTCACACACACCCACACCCACACATCTAATTTCGTGAGGTGAATTTGTACTTGCAGAGGTACATTGTACTTTGCTCAAAATCTGCATGAATCCAAATAAGATTTTGTTAAATCATTTTTTAGATTAGAATCAGTCTGAACATTACGGCACAGACAGCATCAC
>NW_025166444.1:0-1669 GCF_004010195.1 Chiloscyllium plagiosum
GAACATTGGGTCGTTTAGAACCTCTCTGAAAAATATTTTGGACAACATAACCTTGGAAAGATACCACCTGTGTGACAACTCCTCCAATATAAAACCGAATCTTCAATATCCAAGATGGCTTCAGTTTTCAAAACTCCCAAAAATGGTAGTTGGTACTCTACAATGAGCATGTATATTCATTTACAATAAACATGCAAACATGCACAACTACATCCAGATTCAGTGTGTGGTACATTCATCATTGAGTGCCTCCATTTGTCACTCCAGTCTCAACAATGTATTGGAAATCATGTTTTCAAGACCTGCCACGTGCACAATTTTTAAAGTGAATGGCTGTCGCAACAGGCTCCAGCTAAACAGTCTCGCATTTTTGTCCTAACATTTCTCAAAAAGACTTCATTGAGTTATGATCTGTGTAAATGGTTGTCTCCGATACATTGCCATTAATATAAACAGTAAAATGTTGTCATACCAACACAAAAATCACAGTCTCTTTCTCAACTGCTAAATATTTCTACTAATGAACATTGAACTTCTTGGACGAATACCCAGTAGGTCTCTCTGTCTTTCCGTCATCTTCCTGAAAGAGCCCAACAACGAAATCCACATCATTCGCATTTAAATCCACCTTGAATGGTTTTGCATAATCAGATGTGTCTGATCGTGGGCAGTGTTTAACACATATTTCAAATGCTGTCAAATGCCTTCTGACACTCCTCTGAGCAATGAAACTTCTTGCCTTTCTTTAACAATTCAATGAGTGGAGCAGTCACACTGCGAAAATGAGGCACAAACATTCGAGAAAATTGTCTTAATCCCAGGAACCGCTCCTTTTGTCAACAGGATGCGAAATTCCCCAATTAACGTCACGTTAAAATCTCATGGCACCATTTATCTATGTCCAATAGCATGGCCAAGGAAGGTGACTTTTGCTTTGGCAAATTCATTTTACGCTCGGTTAACCACCAAGACTGCCTTCCGAAGTCGATCGAACAAGTCTAATAGATGCTGTCGTGTTTCTTCCATGAGTCACTAAAAATCACAAGGTCATCAATGTAAACCACAGATTGGATAATCCAGCAATTTATTGGTTAGTCCCTGCAATGTGGATGGCACATTTTTCATACCAAATGGATGTTGCTTGTCCCACATTTTCAACTCAGTTTTGAAACAGTGGAACTGGGAATAATCAACATTTTAAACTGCATTCACGTTATGATAGCCCACACATAATCGTTGGGTACCGTTTGGCCTTGGCACCATGACTGTGGGTGATTTCCAGTCACTGTAACACATGTTGACTATGTCATCTTAGAGCTGGCATTCAATCTCCTTCTGAGCCTGTGCCAACTTTAGAGGATTAGGCCCATAAGGATGTTGGTTAATGGTAACGACATCTCCTATAGTTACATTATGCACAATTAGGTGAGTACTTCCAAGTTAATATCTGCGAAATTCCACATGTGATACTAATAACTCTTTCTGATCATTTCAATTTTTCTCATCAAGATAAATCAATAAATCATCCCAATTTTAGACAAGCATCTCATTGTCCACTTTAATTTGAGGAATGTCCGATTCAGAATCCTCTGAAATTGGTTCTTACGTCGGTGCTGTAATCATTACCACCTTGTCTTCTGTCTTTCCTTCCCCATCAAAGTACATTTTT
>NW_025166445.1:0-1669 GCF_004010195.1 Chiloscyllium plagiosum
CTGTGCCATTGAATTAGTATTATTATGGATACACAAGTTGACTTGTACATTTGAACTTTTGTGCTGCTTCAGTTTTCGAAGCTAGTAAAAATGAATCTCTGGTAGAATTTGCCAAATGCCTGTTCTCAGTGATGCATCAGTAAGCATAGAATGTTCAGTTAATTCATTGTCTACATCTACAAGTAGAAATATATCTATGTGGGTGCTTGCAATATTAATGAAAGGGATGCAGAGTGTCCTTCCTGCTCTGGCTTACATCAGAAAGCATGCCTACAGTTACCCATACCCTTGTTTATAGAAAAATGATTAATATTTGGTTTCTGTTTTCAAGAACAGCATCTTTCTAAAAAAGGTGCTATTTGCATGGGCTGGTTTTGTGCATGAGAGTACGAATCTATGGTCCTATCCTGGAAATGTGTAACTTTACCAACCTCTTTGCTCTTAATTATGATACAGGCTGGTATCGTTCAAGTAAGTTAAGAGCTTGCCATTTTAGAACCCACATCAACTTTGCATGCTTCCTTGCCTAGCATTGTAGCGTAATGGATGTATTTATTGTATTCTTCAAAATTCCCTAGATTCTAGAATTATCCCAGCGTATTGACTATATATGTCAGTTAACACTATCACTGGAAGACTTCTAGAATCTGTTGTTAAGGTGGTCCTAGTAGAACCTTTAGGAAATTGCAGTACATTCAGGGAGAGTCTGCATGGTTCTGTAAAAGGGAATTATGTTTGACAACTTTATATTAAAATTCTTTTGCGGATATAACAGGTGTGGTAGATCCAGAGGTATTCAGTAAGTGTCATGTGAAGGATTAGTGCTCAAGATGAGCTCATGCTGTTGAGGGTAATTTAGCATGAATAGAGGATTTGTTAACTAGTAGTCAAAATTAAAAATCACACAACACCAGGTTATAGTCCAACAGGTTTAGTTGGAAGCACACTAGCTTTCAGAGCGACGCTCCTTCATCAGGTGATAGTGGAGGGCTCAATCCTAACACACAATTTATAGCAAAAATTTACAGTGTGATGTAACTGAAATTATACATTGAAAAATTGATTGTCTGTTAAACTTTTCATCTGTTAGAATACAGTGATAGTTTCACTTCTTTCATGTGTAAATCACAAAACCTTTTTTTTTAAAACGTTGCATTCTCGGGTTAGCTGTTAACGATGGTGATAGCTAGACAATATGTTGAAGCTGTTGGCCCCCTGTGTTCTCTGTCTATGCCATGATGTTTAGATCTAATCTAAAAAGTGAGATAATGGAGTTTTACATAAATTCATGCAGTTTTTGAGCTCAGAGTCCTACATGAATGCATGCAGTTTTTGAGCATAGTACAATGTAACCCTGCAAGTACAAATTCACTTCTCAAAATATGTGTGCATGTGGGTCTTTGTCTGTCTGTGTGTGTGTGTGTGTGTCTCTGTCTGTCTGTCTGTGTTGGGGGTTGTGAGTGTGAGAAAGTGTATGTGTGCATGTAGTGAGTGCAGAGTGTCTTAAGTCTGTGAGGGGGTGCGTGTGGGAGTGTGTGTGTCCGTGAGTATAGGAGTGCCTGTGTGTGTGTGTGTGTCTGTGTGCGTGTCTGTGTGTATAGAAGTGTGTGTGTGTGTGTAGTGCAATGGTCACCTGTATAGAACATAGAAGAATACAGCACAGTACAGG
>NW_025166446.1:0-1669 GCF_004010195.1 Chiloscyllium plagiosum
TTGTTAGGAGGGTTAGGAATGGTCCCTCCCAGCCCGGGTGCAGCTTGGTATCTTTCCAGGTGTTGATCAGGACCCAATCACCCGGTTGTATTCGATGTACTGCAAACTCGAGTGGCGGTGTCTGTACCAACAGGCCTTTATTCCTAAGAATAGACAAAGAAGAGCCGAGCGCCACAATATAGTTCTTTAAAAACTTATCATTGAATTCTGACCAGCCGTTAGGCAGTCTTTCAGCATCGATAATGCTTCCCTCTATCCCGTCTACTGCAGTATATTCATTGTGCTTTTTACCCGCAATCATCCGGGAGGACCCGTCGATAAACAACAGAGCTCTTGCATGCAACAGTACATCTCTGAAGTTCATTCCCACTTTAGTCTGATATTCAGTAATATCAATACAGTCATGTTCTGTGTTGCCAGGGGTCACCCCCCTCTCTCTGCCACAGAAATGCCGCTGGATTCAAGCAATTGTCTGTGACTAACACAAGGTCATCCAGTTCTATTACGATTGTCTCATATTTCAAGATCTTAGAGTCTGTGAGCCATTGTCCTGCATTCTGATTGAAGAATTCTTTGCCTTTTACTCCAGAACCTTGAGACATTTGTTAGTTAATTTAACACCGCTAGGTCTAAAGCTTAGGGATGATCGTGCTGCTCCCGTATCCACTAAAAACACTGTTTCCTCTCCTTGAGTTCCCACCTTTAAATTTATCAAGGGTTCCCGGTGGGTCTCAGGAGGACGGAACCCCGGACTCCCCTAATCTTCATCAAAAATCATCAATGATACCGCTTCTCTTTGTCGTCCTAAACTTGGACATTGTCATTTAAAATGTCCTGGTTTTTTTTCCCGCAAAATAATAACATCCTGCCAGTTGCCTCCTTCCCCTACCATCTGCTCTCTATCTCTCTTGCCCTGCTCTGTTCTTTGATTCTAACTTTCTCGTCGTAATTTCCTCAACCACTGCAACCATTATTTTAGTTTTTTTTTGTTTTTGTTTCTCCACTTCCCTTTTTCACATACACTTTCTTTGCCTCATATAACAGATCTTCTATCTGTTTTTCACTCCAGCCTTCTATTTTCTGTAATTTCTTTTGTATGTCCGGCCGTGATTTACTCACAAATTGGACCTTTAAAAGTCTCTGCGCTACCCGATAATCGGGATTCATTCCCGAATACTTTCTAGTGGCTTCTTTTAATCTCTGTAAAAAGGCTGACGGGGCTTCCTTCTTTTCCTGTCTTACTTCAAAGGCTTTAAAAAAATTCAGAGATTTAGGTGCAGCTTCTTTAATACGCAAAATGGCCATTTCTCGAAAGTCCCTCATTTATCGTCGTGTTCATCCATACCCTTCCAACGTGGGTGCACATTGGGGAATTTGTTTTTGGCGGGTATCACTCCTCACCCACCGGATGTCTTTTTTTATTCCCTCCGAGCAGCTCTTCTAATCATGCCCCTTTCTTCTCCTGACCGAACCTAATGTGGGGTGCTGACTACTAAGGCTCCCCTAATAGTAAGTTTCCGACACTCCTCTACCAATAAGGGTATTGTTACCACTGTCTGTACACACTCCGGCCAGTAATGTAGCTTTCCATTCTTTAAGTAACAATGAGTTAATGCAGCCATGTTTTAAATTAACTATGAATCAATATGACAGCTCACTGAGAATGCAT
>NW_025166447.1:0-1669 GCF_004010195.1 Chiloscyllium plagiosum
GCCTGTTTCCACACTGTAAGTAATCTAAAAAAATATATATATAAATAAAACTAATTCCTGAATGTAGCGGTGATGTTCTTCGGACATAGCATCGGTTGTGGAATGTTGACCCCAAGGAACGCAAAGACGAATGCCATCGAGGTATTTCCAGGAACAACCTCGAAGCCAAGGGGCTCCGATTCTTAAGACTAAACGGAATCTATCGGAAGTGCATTCCAATCTCCAGCCGTGTAGTGGCAACATTAACCAAGTTGCTGAAAAAGAAGACAAAGTTCCGTGGACAGAACAATGTAAGTGGCATTCGACCATTTGTAAGTAATATTAATTACCACACCAGTTTTGATGTAAATGAATAGGTATAAGAACTACAGGACGATGATGATGGGACTGAACTGCTAGTTGGTTCAATTTCGAAGAAACTCAACATCCACTGGAGGAAACAATCCACAATTGAAAAAGAACGAATGAGTTTGGTACTATCCTCACAACATTTCAATGTGTGTTTCATGAACAATGTGTCGGAAATGGTTGTGTACATGGATCACAATCCCTTAAACTTCTTGGAACTATTTAAAGGCAAGGATATGCCACTATTTCATTGGAAGCGTATGTTACAAATATTTAAATTGCACGTCCACCTGTTACAGGTCAGAAGAATGCAATCGCATATGCGTTATTGTGAGTTTAACAGATAATTTGTAGGTAACAATGGTATCTATTCAAGATTATACTTATGTGGGAAGAACTTAATATGAACTTAGATTGAAGTCAGATGCATTTCATGATATTGTGGGTAAGGCATAGTGACAAAGAATTAAGTCATTCTTTTCATCATGACTTTTTTTTAACCTAAACGTGGAGGTGTTATGAAAGTGTAGTGGTCTACTCTACCATTGAAAAGGTAGCAAAGCGAGACAGGGCGCAGAGAGCTCTGAGCAAGGTAACAACGTAAAACTTGGTAGAAACAAATAGTAACAGCTGGGTTGTCATGAAAAAAAAAATCCACTTCGGCCAATCTGTTTAAATTATGCTCCAAAATGTTAAAAGCTAATCAAATTTGAATATACCATTTTGACAATATTTAAACCAAAATCAAAATCTAATATTTTGGGCTATAAAACCGGAAATTTTGAACATATATTGGGACAACTGCCAAAGACCAAAACACGTAGACTGTTAGCTGAAGGGGTCTCTGAAAGTTATCTATGTATAAAGAGTGTACATACCAGAACATCGAAATCCACCTGGAGAGAGTCTCGAAAGGAAATCTGCAAACGAGAATTGGAAAAGCTGACTGGCTTTGAAACGGAATTTTGTTTTGAAAGTCTTAATATGGGACTTTTTTAATCTCTTAAACGTAGTTTGAAGAGAAAGGATTTGTTAACAATTGTTGGTTTTAATATTTGGACGTAAAGAATAACATTGTTCAAATTTACTTTAAATAGTGAACTCTGTGGTCTTTCATTTCCTCGCGAATTTTAACAGATTAATGCACGAGGTGAACCTTTTCTGTGGTGCAGGTTTAAATTAACAAAAGGGTGAACATGGTGTCATGACGTTTTGGGGGCTTTCGATAGCGATTTGAAAATGTTTCCACAGATCCAATCTGAGGTTTGGACAGATTTGAAAAAAAAAGATATCGGAAAAAGCTCAGTAGACATAGACATTT
>NW_025166448.1:0-1669 GCF_004010195.1 Chiloscyllium plagiosum
CAACAACTTGTCAGATGGAATATAAGGTGAGTAGCAGTGAACGTGTAATTTTTTCAGGCAGAATGAAACATTGTAAACTACATAAATGCAGAGATATTACAGGACTTACTGATACAATATGTACTGGAGTGCTCTCTCTCACCCGTTCACAAATCGAAAGTTTTTGATCCATCTCCCTGATGATCGCCTCCCATTGCTCTCAGTTCACACGGGCTTTTTTGATGTGGTTGGTTAGCAGTGATGAGTGTTGACGGAGAGTGTGCGTTGAGCCATGTACCGAGGGGACAGCATCTATACAAGAAGCCATCGTTTAATTCTACGTGGAGACATGTAGACGATGGTGAATGGCTGAATATTTCTGAATGAAGAGGCTGTGGTTGCTGCCAGGACACTGCATAACCCCCAAACGATGTACTGTGCCTGGTCACACTGCAACATTAATGGCGTGAGAAACAGGTTCGTATCATGATAGTGAGAACTGAAGGCACTGCCACATCAGCTGAAATGGTTCCGCTGTCTGAATCCACTATCGCGAGTTATTAACACAGAGGAGATGTATGTTCAGCGCGGAGCTCTGCGTAGATCAAGATCTAGTCATCCAACCCAGGTATCTGCCGGCTGCGAAAAACTGTGCAGATCAAACCAGCGCTTTGAACTATACATCTCGACTAGGTATCTGTCCAGGGCAGGGAGCTGTGCAGACCACAGCAGTGCATTGAGCGATAAGCCCGGACCAGATATCTGCCAGTACTGACATTTGTGCAGACCACAGCACTGCACTGATCTATAAATCCGGACGAGATGTCTGTACAGCACCGGGAGCTGTGCAGACTACAGCCGTGTATGGATCTGTAAACATGGACTGGACATCTGTTCAGCACTGGGTGCTGAGAGTACCACAGCAGTGCACTGACATGTAAACCTGGACTAGATTTTTGTCCAGCACAGGTCGCTGTGCAGACCACTGCAGGGCATTAATAAAAAAGGACGACATATTTGTTTTGCACAGGAAGCTATGCAGACCACAGCGCATTGGTGTATACACGTGGAACAGATATCTGTCCAGAATGGGGAGCTTTTCAGACCACACCAGAAGAACTGTATCCAAGCCACTCTGAGTAATTCAGTTTGGAAGATGTTTAATGGATTTTCTGGCACTTTCTCGAACTTCCAATGTTTTTCCAAATTACAGTGAGAATGGATTGTAAAGCCCTGAAAGAAACTCAATGACAGCACACGGTCCATATATGGGCATATTCATTTCTTTCTGATAATATCTCGGAGACAGCTTTGCAAGGAATTGGATAAAAAACAGATTTTAGTCTTCAAAGTTATTCTTTGAAGAAGGAAACAGCCGCAAAATGCCCTAAAGATGGTGGCAGAATCAAAATCTTCCAGCCGGAACTTCTCTGCTTGGCCATTGTTTCTTTTTCTCTTTTTCTCTGTATTCTGAAATTAACCTTTCCAAGTTAGTCCGAGAGGAATGGAGAAGGAGAGTGCCATTGGGAGGCGTGTTGTGGGGAGGTGAGGCATCGAAATTTAAAGCACAGTGCAGCACGGAGACAGGGTCCAGTGTGTCCTGGAGACTGGGCCCGGTGTGGCCTGATAACTCGGCCTGGTGCGGTCTGGAGACTGAGCCTGTTGAGGTTTGGTGAGTGGGCCAGGTGTG
>NW_025166449.1:0-1669 GCF_004010195.1 Chiloscyllium plagiosum
CTCACCCAGTTTTGAATCCCCTAAAAACAATTGCCCATCATTTTCACTCTCCTCCCACATTTATTCCCTTCCCCAATATCTTCCCTCCCAAATACCTACCTCACCAACAGTGTCCCCCTCAAATATTTTGCTGCCCCCAACATTGCTGTGAGCCCCAGTCCCTGGGGCAGAGGGAGTTGAGTGGAAAAGTGTGGAGCTGGAAAAGCCCAGCAGGTTAGGCCTGAACCATCGACTCTCCTGGCTGACCTGCTGTGCTTCTCCAGCTCCTCACTTTGTAACTCTGACTCTCCAGCAACTGCAGTCCTCACTTTCTCACACCGGTAAATGTGTCTTCGTTGACTGACTGGCCTGTGACTTATTTTAATGTACAGCAAGATCTCAGTCCGAGAATTGCAGAAGGTTTGCATCACAGATGGAGTCCTTTCTTCCCATCATCTCCCTGCCCCATTAAATGATCCTGGGCCTCTTCAGGATCCTCAGGATTTGCCTCCTGACTGACCTCATTGACTATCCTTCGTGTGGAGACCTCTTCTCCACCCTGTCTCAGATTTTGCATCACATGCTATCCCTCCCTTCATCTTTCTCGGACAACAGCCCCTCCTTTCTCCACCAACCCCAAAGCCCCATCAAACCCTCCCCCTGTCTCTCGCTGTCCCATTCCCTCCGTGTCTCCCACTCTCCCCCTTCCCATGCAGACTTACAGCCCCTGGGCTGGAGGACATACTGCAGAGACTAACTCGCCTTTTGACACTGAGTGCTGTAATGCACAGCAAGATCCCACTCTAAAACCATCGCCAAGTACACACACTGTCCTTCTCCCTCCATATATGTCCTTCTCACTCTCTCTCTCCCTGTCTCTCACACTCTGTCCTTTTCTCACTCCACCTCCCTGACTCTCACTGCCCATTTCTCTCTCTCCTCTTTCTCCATCTCTACTCTCTCCATGTCTCTCTCTTTTGGTCACTCTCCCTTTCTCTTTCTCTTTTTCTCTTTTTCAGACGCACTCAGAAAAGTACTTCATGTTCCTTCCATTCACCCCCTCCCCACAGTCGGGTTAAATCCTGGGAGAGACCAGCCACTGAGGCAAACTCTTCCCAATGCCCCTTCCCCAGTCACTGGGACAGAGCAGAGGGGTCCAGGGAGAAACGGAGAGAGACAGAGAGAGAGAGAGAGAGAGGAGCTGCAGCAGCAGAAAGATAGAGCTGAGAGAGTGGGGTGGTGGTGGCGGCTGTGATGTGGCTAGAGTGATGTACAGACAGGAATAGCAAGATCCCACAGAGCTCTCAGACAGATGCAGAGAGAGATTTGCAGAACACTGGGAAATGTACATTGGACAGAGATGTGAAGGATGTTGAGAGATAGGGCTTGAAGGAAAGATGTTGGGGAGAGAACTGGGAACACAAAAATAGACATGAGAGCCGCAGAGAGAGAGGGAAGCAGTGAAATCTGTGGGATCAGATCCCTCTCTAGCATTTTGCTCCTTTGTCTCTCCCCGTTCCCACAGACGGCCTGAATCCCACTGTGTGTGTTTGTGTGTATATGTGTCTGTGTGTGTGTGTGTGCGTGCGTGCTATGTGTGTGTGTGTGTCTGTGTGTGTGTAAGCGAGTGTGTGTCTGTGTGTGAGTCTGTGTGTCTGCGTGTGTGTGTGTCTGTGTGTGTGTCTGTGTG
>NW_025166450.1:0-1669 GCF_004010195.1 Chiloscyllium plagiosum
TGAATGAGGACAGGTTCTTTGAGACTGTTTGCAATGACTGTATTACTGGGAGGTGTGTAGATGAAACGAGTCTCACTGTGAGCCTATTTGCCGTGAGTGTATGGTTACTGAGGGGTGTGTGCACGAGGACGGGCTCTCCATGAGACTGTTTGTGGAGACTGTATTGCTTGTGGAAGGTGTGTACAGGGACAGGGTCTCTGTTTGCATTGACTGTATGGTTACTGGGTGGTGTGTATATGACGCCAGTCTCACTGGAAGACTGTTGGCAGTGACTGGGTAGGTACTGGGAGGTGTGCAGATGAGGATAGAATCCCCATGAGACTGTTTGCAGTGACTGTGTGGTTACTGGGAGTAAGTGGGACAGGTTCTATATGAGACTTTGGAGAGACTGTATTGTTTCTGGGAGGTGTGTCGGTATGGACAGCCTCTCCGAGACCGTTTGCAGTGACTGTATGGTTACTGGGAGATGTGTAGTTGAGGATAGGCGCTCTCTGAGACGGTTTGCAGTGACTGTGGTTACTGGGAGGTGTGTACATGAGGACAGGCTTGCTCTTAGACCTTTTTCAGTGACTGTATGATTACTGGGAAGATTGTTGATGAGGCCAGTCTCACAACAAGTCTGTTTGCAATGACTGTATGGTTACTGGGATGTATGTAGTTGAGGATAGGCTCTCTCTGAGCCTGTTTGTTTGCAGTGACTACATGGTTACTGGTAGGTGTGCGGTTGAGGCCATTCTCACTGTGATACTATGTGCAGTAACTGTATGGTTACTGGGAGAGGTGTTGATGAGGCCAGTCTCACTGGGAGATTGTGTGCAGTGACTGTATGGTTGCTCAGAGATGTGTAGAAGATGCCAGTCTCTCTTTGAGACTGTTTTCAATGACTGTATGGTACTGGGAGGTGTGCAGATTAGGCCAGTCTCTCTGTGAGACTGTTTGCAGTGACTGTATGTCTACTGGGAGGAGTGTTGATGAGGCCAGGCTTTCTATGAGACTGTTTGCAGTGTTGGTATCATTACTGGGAGGTGGGTAGATGAGGACAGTCTCACTGTGACACTGTGTGCAGTGACTAGATGGTAACTGGGAGATGTGTGGATGAGGGTAGACTCTCTGAGACTGCTTCCAATGACTGTATGGTTACTTGGGAGGGTGTAGATGAGGCCAGTCTCACTGGGAGACTGTTTACAATAACTGTATGGTTGCTGGGATATGTGTGGATGACAACAGGTTTTGTACGAGACTGATTGCAGTGTCTGTATGGTTACTGGGAGGTGGGTAGATGAGGCCAGTCTCACAGTGAGACTATTTGCAGTTATTGTATGGTTACTGAGAGGTCTGTAGCTGAGGAAAAAAGGTCTCTATGAAACTGTTTGCAGTGATTGTATGGTTACTGAAAGATGTGTAGGTGAGGACAGGTTCAATGTGAGACTGATTGTGGTGACTGTCTGGTTGCTTAGATGTGTGTAGAAGATGCCAGTCTCACTGTGAGACTGTTTTTAATGACTGTACGGTTACTGGGAGGTGTGTAGATTACGCCAGTCTCGCTGTGAGACCGTGTGCAGTGACTGTATGGTTACTGGTAGGTGTGTGGATGAGGACAGGCTTTCAATGAGATTGTTTGCAGTGTCTGTATGGTAACTGAGGAGAAAGTGAGGTCTGCAGATGCTGG
>NW_025166451.1:0-1669 GCF_004010195.1 Chiloscyllium plagiosum
CAGTGGCCCAACCAATGACCTGTACAGCCGCAATATGACATCGCAACTCCTGTACTCAATACGTTGACCAATAAAAAAACATACCAAATGCCTTTTTCACTATCCTATCTACCTGCGCCTCCACTTTCAAGCAGATACGAATCTGCATTCCAAGGTCTGTATTTCAGCAACACTCCCGAGGATATTACTATTAAGTGTGTAAGTCCTGCTAAGATTTGCTTTCGCAAAATTCAGCACCTCGCATTTATCTGAATTAAACTCCATCTGCCACTTCTCAGCCCATTGGCCCATCTGGTCAAGATCCTGTTGTAATATGAGGTTACGCTCTTCGCATTCCACTACTCCTCCAATTTTCGTGTCTTCTGCAAACTTACTAATTGTATATGGACTTCAGTAAGGCGTTCGACAAGGTTTCCCATGGGGGACTAGTTAGCTAGATTAGATCTGATGAAATACACTGAGAACTAGCCAACAGGACATATAACTGGCTCAAAGTTTGAAGACAGAGGGTGGTGGTGAAGGGTTGTTTTTCAGATTGTGTCCTGTGACCAGTGGAGTGCCACAAGGATCGGCGCTGTGTCCACTACTTTTTGTACTTTATATAAATGATTTGGATGTGAGTGTAAGAGGTATCGATAGTAAGTTTGCAGAAGACACGAAAATTGGAGGTGTAGTGGAATGCGAAGAGCGTAACCTCATATTACAACAGGATCTTCATCAGTTGGGCCAATTGGCTGAGAAGTGGCAGATGGAGTTTAAATCAGATAAATGCGTGGTGCTACATTTTGGGAAAGCAAATCTTAGCAGTACTTGTACACCTTATGGTACGGTTCGAGCGCTATTGCTGAACAAAGAGATCTTGGAGTGCAGGTTCATTGCTCCTGGGAAATGGAATTGCAGGTAGATAGGATAGTGAAGAAGGTGTTTGGTATGCTTTTCTTTATTGGTCAGAGTATTGAGTACAGAGATGGAAGGTCATGTTGCGGCTGTAGAGGACATTGGTTCGGCCACTTTTGGACTATTGCATGCAATTCTGGTCTCCTTCCTATCGGAAAAATGTTGTGAAACGTGAAAGGATTCAAAAAAGATTTACAGAGTTGTTCCCAGGGTTGGAGCATTTGAGTTATCGGGAGATGCTGAACAGGTTGGGGCTGTTTTCTCTGGAGTTTCTGAGGCTGAGGAGTGACCTTTTCGATGTTCATAAAATTATGAGGGACATGGATAGGATAAGTAGACAAATTCATATTCCTGGGGTGGGGGAGTCCAGATCTAGAGGTCATACGGTTAGGGTGAGAGGGAAAGGTATTAAAGAGAGCTAAGGGGCAAGTTGTTTCATACTGAGGGTGGTACCAGTATGGAATGATCTACCAAAGGAAGTGGTGGAGGCTAATACAACTGCAACATTTAAAATGTGTCTCGATGGGAATACGAATAGGAAGGGTTTGGAGGGATATGCGCTGGCTTCTGGCAGGTGGAACTAGTTTGGGTGGGATATCTGGTCGGCATATACCGGTGAGACAGAATGTTCAGTTTCCGTGCTGTATATCTCTATGACTCTCTGACGTCCCCTTCCAGCTGACTGTTCCTGAAGCTCTCATTCTGTCTCTCTGTCTCTCTCCCCGTCTCTATCTATTTACACCCGTCACGTGTGGCATGGGGCATCGATTAG
>NW_025166452.1:0-1097 GCF_004010195.1 Chiloscyllium plagiosum
GAAGACCCTAAGACAGGACGGAAACAGCAATACTGTGGACTGTGCTCCCCAGGGGTTTACAGAATCCCCGAATTTATTTGGACAGATGTTAGAACAAATATTGGAGAAATTTAGCAGCCCCAAGGGAACTACCCTGTTGCAGTATGTAGACGACCTCTTAGTAACAGGAAAAAGAAGAGAAAGAGTAGTAGAAGCCACTAACAAATTATTGAATTTCCTGGGTCAGCAAGGACTGCGAGTATCTAAAAACAAATTACAATATGTGGAGCAAGAAGTAAAATACTTGGGACATTTAGTGAGTGAGGGCACGTGAAAGATAAGCCCAGAACGGATAGAGGGAATAGTGGGGATACCACTGCCCAGCACTAAATGGGAGTTACGCAAATTCTTGGGTCTAACGGGATATTACAGATTGTGGATAGATTCCTATGCTCAGAAGACTAGGAAATTATATCTCAAACTATTAGAAGGGGAGCCAAAAGGTCTAAGTTGGGATGATGAGGAAAAAGAACTAGTTGAGAAACTCAAAAGAGATCTGATTCATGCCCCCGTGTTAGCCTTACCTTCCCGAGATAAACCTTTCCACCTCTTTGCTACCGTAGATAAGGGAGTGGCTTTGGGAGTATTAACTCAAAGGTGGGGAGGGATGAGACAGCCAGTAGCATATCTTTCGAAGCTATTGGATCCAGTATCCTGGGGGTGGCCTGAGTGTGTGCAGGCTGTGGCTGCCACTACACTGTTGGCGGAGGAAAGCAGAAAGCTTACATTTGGGGGAGCCCTAATAGTAAGCACCCCACACCAAGTGAGAACGATCCTGAACCAAAAAGCTGGGCGATGGTTGGCAGACACGCGGATTCTGAAATATGAGGCGATATTAATAGAAAAAGATGATCTAGTGTTGGTCACTGACAATTGTTTAAATCCAGCTGCCCTTCTTTGGAAAGGGGAAGGAGACTCTCCTCAGAATCTAGGGCACGACTGCCTTGACATTATAGAATACCAAACTAAGGTCCGCATGGACCTGAGAGATGTTCCTGCAGGGGCTAGACTTTTTATTGACAGATCATCCCGGGTGACTGAAGGGAAAAGACATAATG
>NW_025166452.1:1152-1669 GCF_004010195.1 Chiloscyllium plagiosum
TGGAAAGAGCCCTTAGGGCATTAGAAAATAAAGAGGGAACAGTATATACTGACTCTAAATATGCAATTGGTGTTGTGCACACTTTCGGAAAGATATGGCAAGAAAAAGGACTGATCAATAGCCGGGGGAAGGAATTAGCACATGAGGAGTTGATTAAACTGGTCTTGGAATCCCTATTACTCCCCTGAGAAATAGAGGTAGTGCACGTAAATGGTCATCAGAAAGGAAATGAACCAGAAGTTAGGGGAAATAGATTAGCCGATGAAGTGGCTATGGAAGCCGCCCTGAACCCACAAGAAGTAGTAATTCATTCCCTAATACCTACTGTCCCAGGTCCTAGGGAAGCTCCTATATTTACTGAAAGACAAGAGAAAGAATTGAGAGATTTAGGGGCTGCAAAAACAGCAGACGGGCATTGGATGTTACCTGAGGGAAGGGAAATGTTAAACAAAATGATGATGCGAAAGATTATGGCTGTCCTACACAAGGCAGTCATTGGGGAGTACAAGCAATGTGT
>NW_025166453.1:0-1669 GCF_004010195.1 Chiloscyllium plagiosum
GTGCTTCCAAATAAACCTGCTGGACTGGAAGCTCGTGTTGCATGACATTTAACTTCGTCTATCCCAGTCCCATCACCAGCACCTCCACCTGATTATTAGGAATAGACAGATAGCCTTGAGCAGAGAATTTCGGATCTCACAAATTAGATTGAGTTTGTTTTTGAGGAAATGACAAAATGATTAACGAGCACAGAGCAAGATATGTTACCTCTGTGGACGTTTGGAGGACGTTTGACAAAGTCTCTTAAGTCAGGCCGATGCAAAATGTGAAGTTACGTGGGATCTACTGTGAGAGAAGAACATGGATTCAGAAAATGCTGAGCAATGGATGACGGAAAGTTAAATGGAACAATTATTTTCAGGTAGGAAATGTTGACAAGTATGTTCCATAAGAATTACTGCTGGGACACCTGTAATGATTTGGGTGAGAATTCAGGTATCCTGTTTAATAAGCTTGCCATTAACATAAAAATTGTGGGACCTGAGGACTGTCAGGATGTTTGCCAAGGACACAGCAGGGCGTCAAAAGGTTCAAGACCAGCGTGGAGAAACTACTGTTTGAGGTGATGTAATTGAGATATCTAACGGTAGATGAAGGCATCGGTTAGTTGCATCAAACCTGCCATCAACAGACAAAGAGATGTTGGCTTAGAGGTCCGCTGTTTCCGGGAAGTGGCAATAGATTTAGGTGAGGTCGTCACAAATGCATATGTCATGCCTGTTTTTATTAGTGCAGCACACGCCTGAAAATTTGGCGAGTATTGTTGTATACTTATAGACCTTTAGTTCGGTCACATTTAGAATATTGAGTACAGTTCTTGACGTCACACGGTGAGAAGAATGTGGATGTTTTGGTGAGGCTACACAGCTTGCTCATCAGGATGTTGCCCAGTGAGCAATATATTACCTATGGCGTTAGATTTGGAAAAAATAAACTGATTGTATTGAATTGAAAATTGGAGGATGACTGGCAATCTATGAAGAGCTTAGAACATTTCGAGGGCATAGGTTTAATTAATAATTTGATTTTTTTCATCCGAAGTTTGAAATACCAATTACTTGTGAACACAGGCTTCAGATGAGAATGCTAAAGATGAAAGGAAATGAGAGACACGGGTTTCGCTTTCGTACCCAGAGGGCGCTAAGTGTCCGGAACGCACATCAAGAGCAGTGATGAAGGCGGAAACAATGGCCAAGTTTCGGACGCATCTTGCCAGATATATGAACAGGCGAGGAATGGAGAGATACGGAGCACGGAGAGGCAAAGTAAGTTTTGTCTCGAAAGGCATTTTGTGTCAGGGAAGTCATGGGAATTCCTGTTCCTGTGCTGAACAGTTCTTTGCTCTTTAACTCTGAAATTACAATGTTGAGAAAGCTCAAGGCATGCTGAGGGTAAATATGTTGCGTTATCTTTAAGGCACCCCTGTTCATCTTGCACTCAATTTTCAGCTGAGTAACTTCACAGAACAACTTCTGTTGATGTCAATCCCACACAGCATATCTCAGTGTTTCTGTTTCGTATTGCTACAAGTGGAACAGATAGATTTTCTCATTTTCACATATCATATCTAGGCGTAATTTACGTTTCAAAATTTTTTTCTGACCATTTTCATCGCTTTTCTTTCTTATGATTTTCGGCACAAAGGTCATACGTTCTCCTGTTGCAATC
>NW_025166454.1:0-1669 GCF_004010195.1 Chiloscyllium plagiosum
CACTATGGGACAACTTAGCATGGCCAATCCACCCTAACCTGCACATCCCTGGGCACTACGTTGCAATTTAGCATGGCCATTCCACCCTAACCTGCACCTCCCTGGGCACTATGGGACAATTTAGCATGGCCAATCCACCCTAACCTGCACATCCCTGGACACTATGGGACAATTTAGCATTCCCAATCACCCCTAACCTGCACATCCCTCGAGCACTGTGGGACAATTTAGCATGGGCAATCCACCCTGACCTGCACATCCCTGGACACTACGGGACAATTTAGCATGGCCAATCCACCCTAACCTGCAAATTCCTCGGCACTATGGGAGAATTTAGCATGGCCAAACCACCCTAACCTGCACATCCCTGGACACAATGGGACAATTTAGCATGGCCAATCCACTCTACCCTGCACATCCCTGGAAACTATGGGACAATTTAGCATGGCCACTTCACCCTAACCTGCACATCCCTGGGGCACTATGGGAGAATTTAGCATGGCTAATCCACCCTAACCTGCACATCTCTGGGGAACTATGGGACAAATTAGTACGGCCAATCCACCCTAACCTGCACATTCCTGGGCACTACGGGACAATTTAGCATGGCCAATCCACCCTAACCTGCACATCCCTGGACACTATGGGACAATTTAGCATGACCAATCCACCCTAACCTGCACATCCCTGGGCACTACGTTGCAATTTAGCAAGGCCAATCCACCCGAACCTGCACATCCCTGGGCACTACGTGACAATTTAGTTTGGCGAATCCACCATAACCTGCACATCCCAGGGCACAATGGCACAATTTAGCATGGCCAATCCACTCTAACCTGCAAATTCCTCGGCACTACGTGACAATTTAGTATGGCTAATCCACCCTGGCCTCAACATCCCTGGACACTACGGGACAATTTCGCATGGCGAATCCACCCTAAGCTGCACATCCCTGGGCACTATGGGACAATTTAGCATGGCCAATCCACCCTAACCTGCACATCCCTGGGGCACTATGGGACAATTTAGTACGGCCAATCCACCCTCACCTGGACATCCCTGGGGCTCTATGGGACAATTTAGCATGGCCAATCCACCCTAACCTGCACATCCATGGGGCTCTATGGGAGAATTTAGCAAGGCCAATCCACCCTAACCTGGACGTCCCTGGGGCTCTATGGGAGAATTTAGTACGGCCAATCCACCCTAACCTGCACATCCCTGGGCACTATGGGACAATTTAGCATGGCCAATCCACCCTAACCTGCACATCCCTGGACACTATAGGACAATTTAGCATGGCAAATCCAGCCTCACCTGCACATCCCTGGACACTATGGGACAATTTAGCATGGCGAATCCACCCTAACCTGCAAATTCCTCGGCATTATGGGAGAATTTAGCATGGTCAATTCCCCGCTAACCTGCACATCCCTGGACACTATGGGACAATTTAGCACGGCAAATCCACCCTAACCTGCACATCCCAGGGCACTACGTGACAATTTAGCATGGCCAATCCACCCTAACCTGCACATCCCTGGGCACTACGGGACAATTTAGAACGGCCAATCCACCCTAACCTGCACATCCCTAGGCACTATGGGACAATTTAGAACGGCCAATCCACCCTAATCTGCACATCCCTGGGCACGATCGGACAATTTAG
>NW_025166455.1:0-1669 GCF_004010195.1 Chiloscyllium plagiosum
GCCCTCACCAGAGGAGAATCTAAATCTCCAGGTCGTATATATATGTTTAACCAGCTAACACAGAGTCAGTGCTCAAACTGAGGAGACTCTAAATTTCCAGGTTTTATATATATATATTTAAACCGATGGCACAGAGTCAGTGCCCTTAACTGAGGAGACTCTAAATCTCCTGGTAATTTATGTGTATTTATAAATTCAGCACATAGCCTGGACCGGAAACTGAGGCGACTCTAAATCTGGTTAGATCTAGTTATTTAATCCACCAGTCCGCAATCAGTGCATTAACTGAGGAGATTCTGAATCTCCTCGTTATATATGTTTATTTAATCATAGAGTTGAGAGCCAATGCCCAAAACTGGGGAAACCCTAAATATCCTGATTATATATATTTAAACAGCAGGCACAGAGCAATTGCCCTAAACTGAACAGACACTAAATCTCCTGGTTATAGTTATTTGTTTAACCAGCCAGCCCAGAGTCAGTATCGCAAACTGAGGAGACACTAACCCTCCTGGCTATGTACATTTAACCAGCCAGCACAGAGTCAGTGCCCTAAATTGAACAGAATTTAAATCTCCTGGCTACGTGCAGATATTTAATCAGCCAGCACAGAGTCAGTGACCTAAAATGAGGATTCTCTACATCTCCTGGTTATGTATATTGACCCAGCCAGCCCACAGTCAGTGCTCGAAACTGAGGAGACTCTAAATATCCTGGATATATGTATTTTAACAGACAGCAAAGAGGCAGTGCCCTAAACTGAGGAGACTCGAAATCTCCCGGCTCTCTCTCTCTATATATATTAATCCATCCAGCACCTAATCTGAAACCTAAACTGGGGAGACTGTAAATCTGCTAGTTATATGTATTTATTTAAGCCACCAGCCCAAAGTCATTGCCATAAACTGAGGAGACTCTCAGTCTCCTGGTGAAATAGATATTTAAACAGCCAGAACCGAGTCTGTGCCCTAAACTGAGGAGACTCTAAATCTCCTGGATATATATATTTATTTAATCAGCCAGACCTGAGGGAGTGCCCAAAACTGAGGAGACGCTGAATATACTGGTTTTATATATTTAACCAGAAGGCACAGTGTCAGTGCCCTAAACTGAACAGGTTCAAAATCTCCTGGTTATATCTATTCATTTAACCAGCCAGCACAGAGTCAGTGCCCCAAACTGTGGAAACTGTAGATATCCTGGTTATAAAAGTTTTAACCAGCCACCACACAGTCAGTGCCTTAAAATAAGGAGTCTCTAAATCTCCAGGTTATATTTTATTAACCATCTCGCACAGAGTCGGGGCCTGAAAATGAGCTCCTGTGAGGCGGTTGAGCAATTCATCAACTTCACCAACACATTCCACCCTGGTCTTAAATTTACCTGGACCATCTCTGACACCTCCCACCTGGACGTCTCCATCTCCATTAATGACGACCGACTTGACACTGACATTTTTTACAAACCCACCGACTACCAAAGCTACCCGGATTACACCTCTTCCCACACTACCTCTTGCAAAAATGCCATCCCGTATTCCCAATTCCTCCGCCTCCGCTGTATCTGCTGCCAGAAGGACCAGTTCCACCATAGAACACATCTGTGGAGAAACAGATTGGGAAACAGATTTTGGAACGGTGCAGAAGCCACAGGGTCGTAGTCATGGGCG
>NW_025166456.1:0-1669 GCF_004010195.1 Chiloscyllium plagiosum
TGACATAGTTTTTCGGCTCCTGGTAATAACTGCACAATAAAGGATACCCTGCGTGTTGCAGCTCGTGTCTGTCTCTTGAGAAGGTAATTACGGTTTCTCGCTGTGGCATCTCAGAACTGGCGGTCGATGAGTTGAAAGTCAAGGTGGAGGGTTAAATGATTGTCTGGGAGCGCAATGGTTTATTGAAATCGAAAGTAATTGGAAGCAACACTTCACATTCACAAATCCACTGAGGTTTTACGTTATTTGCACAATTTCTGGTTGTTTCCTTTGGCCCTAGCTGCCTCTTCTTTACCATGGATTTGCAATTGCTCTGCATATCCAAATACCAACAGAATAATCTGAAAGTACTCTGCTTCTTCTACAAACAAGAGACATGAGCAGTCCACAACCAACATAATCCACTTTGACCAGGCTGAGCCCATTTGCAATTTTTTTTAACTTGCCTTACTTTGTTCAAGTCAAAGATATGGTTCTGGCTCCCTGCACTGGTCCAAATCGTATCTGTGCCTTTTGGACAGGTTGGGTATCCACTCATAGCTCTTCCTTCAAGATATCAGTGGAACAATTGGTGCTATTCCTGCTTTTGGCAGAAGGAGATAAAATTGCTTCTAATTTCTATCTTTCTCCCTTGGCCCTCGGATCCTTTTTTGACCGTTTTCTTTATTGTTTGAATTTTTGGGGAAAGGTTGCACATTAATATCCATTACAAATATTCCAACTTTCAAAGTTCAGATAAGAGAACATGAGACTGAATATTACAATTACCCTGTTTACGATCGCGGGAATCACAGTTAATGTGTCTCTTTGGCAGACGCAGAGATGATGGAATTCATGTTATCACTCTGTTCCGTGAACATTCTGTGATATTCTTGTCTAATACATCAGACCAGTTAGGAACGTTAAACTAATGAGGTCCAAGGAACACTTACAGGTTGGTTTGAGCTACACAGTCCGACCTATCACTGCTAAATGAATTTAATCGCTCGTCGACTTCACTCAGAAAATGAATACAGTTTCATTGTATAAGATTTCATTCGCCTCTGAATTCCCACATACGTTGTGCCTTCTTTGTGATAAGGATTTTTTTCATGAAATGCAGTGTGGATCTGGATCAGAATTATTCTGAGTCTCTGAGCATATTTCTCTCCTCCAATTCCTATTTCTTATTAAACAATTGATTCCTGCAAAAACAGTTAGATTCTGCTCTCCCTGGAAAATGAAAAAGTAGTTCGATGTTTCCAAAAATTTCAGTGGAGACAGGGAGTGGGTGGGTTTACGCATCAGGCTATGAAAGCTTAAAATACAGTTTTGCAATCTGGAGCTTCTAACCGGCCAGAATTCTCGAGTCCTTCATTTACGTTTCAAATTATATTTTTCATCCGCTCACAGCTAAATCCAGAGTTGTTTGAGCAAGTACTGCACAGCTCCGGCATGGTGCAAATGAATAAGTTCACGAATATCTAAACAACATTCTTTATGATAGATAATTGTTTTTTTTTTAATCTAATTGTGTACCGAGTGCACAGAAAAAAAATCACATGAGCTGCTTTATTAAACCGGAGAGACTCTGCACATGTCTGTGAGTTTGCTGCAAATCTTATTTGCGGCCAGTAGTAGTCATTGATCTGTACATCAGTGAAGTTCCTGGGTCAGAGAGATGGAGTCA
>NW_025166457.1:0-1669 GCF_004010195.1 Chiloscyllium plagiosum
ATAAAAGGCCTCTGAAAATCTCTTTCGTGTCTGTACCAAACCAGACTGCTCGCAGCCTGACCCCGTTTTATTGACCCTCTGAAAAACATCAAGGACAGAGTCTACTTGAGCCACTGAACAGCTTTTTGCAAAAAAGAAGTCAGAGAAGACAGGCCAGTGTTCTGTGTGGAGGTCAGAGCTGTTGGGAATGGCTAATACTATCTGATGACAGATTTGTGAACAACATGACGTTCAATACATGGTCACATACCAACTGTACATCCAAACGGTGAGACTTCATTCAGAACCTGGAGCTCTCTCTCAACCAACATGGGGGATCCATAGATCTCTGTAATCTCTAGATCATCGAGTCATAGAATCCCACAGCACAGAGACAGGCCCACTATCTCAAACAGATTCATGCTGATCAAAATGTCCATCCATGCAAACCCCATTTCCCTGCGCTTGGTCCATATCCTTCTAAACCTTTCCTATCTATACATTTGTCCAAATGTGAAGACACGTATCATGGAAAACATGTTCTATCCAATGCTATCCGTATTTTTGTTTGGAAATAATGAGTGTTGATTCATAACACTCCAGTGTTAATGCAATCACGTTTCATTCTTTTTGTAGCGTTACAGATTAAACACTCATTTCCTTCACACTCTCCTCATGGTATCATCACCGCAGGGATTAGTCTGGTGAAACTCCAATACACCGTCTCTCTGTAACTAGTAGATCATTGATTATAAATGAAAGAAAACACTGTCTCAAGTACACTCCACAACTGCAGGACGGTATCTTCACTCTTATACTTTAATAATTTGTAATGAAAGCTCCTACTCATTTATTGTGCTGATTACTTGCTGAGTCATAGAGTCATAGAGATGTGCAGCATGGAAACAGATCCTTCAGTCAGACCCGTCCATGACGACCAGATATCCCAACCCAATCTAGTCCCGCCTGCCATTACCCGACTGCTCTGTATGAATTCTGTTAGTGCCCCATGATCAAGGCCATCCAGCTCCTTTTCACCAAGAAGACTTCCCATCATCTCGCCTTCTCATAAATACAAAATGCGAAGGATGGCATTTTTTGCCAATCATTTATTTGCCTAATGAAGCAAAGTCACACCAACCACAACATCACTGTTGCCATTGGAGTTGATGGGAGATACTGAGGAGGCGATGATCTAGCTGTATTGTCTCCGAATATTAATCCAGGGAATCAGGTAATGACCCAGACACCGGATCCGAACCCCGCAACGGCAAATGTTGGGAATTGAATTCAATAAATTATCAGGAATTAAGAATCAAATGAAACAATGAAACCATTGTCGATTGTCCTACCTGGCACCCTCATGCCCTTCAGGAAAGTAAATCTACCATCTTCAGTTGGTCGGGCTTACATGTAACTCCAGACTCACAGCAATGTGGTGAACTCTCTGTTGCAGTTTGAAAAGCCAAGACAGCCACTCAGTTATATCAGTCACTTCAAAGCCTCAAAGAAAAGAAACCGCATGGACCTCAGCACTGACTACTTACACCCCACGGACAGCAGTGGGTCAGGAAGGCAGCTCACCAAAACCTTCTCAAGGACAATGAGGAAATGGAATTAAATGTTGGCCCAGCATCCCATTCATGAATAAAGGACCATGATCCCACTCAGGGAAGAGAGAAAAACAGAC
>NW_025166458.1:0-1669 GCF_004010195.1 Chiloscyllium plagiosum
CTGATCGATATTATGACTTGCTCTCCAATTTTTCCTACTTCCCTGTATCGCTTGAAGCCTGTACATTCTGGAAAATTGACCTACCTATCCCTCTGCTTGCCTTCAGTGACATTAATGACTTCAATCCCTGTCTCTTAACTTGTGATATCAAATCCTTCGTCCTTTTTCTGCAGACCCCTTGCTTGAAAATCTTAACAATTTCAATTCCGCTTCACCGTTACTGGCTTTTTACTTATTAGTACCTCCTAATGTCTTTCCGGACTGTCTTTTCTCGATCTCACTCTGTATGACTCATCCCTCGGGATATCTCCCCCCTTCAATCTTAGTTTAATCCTGGTCCAACAGAATGAGCAATCATTACCGGAGGGATTCAGTTCTCATTCTGCTTAAGGTGCAACTAGTATGGCTTTGCTACTACCTGACCAACAATTGTCACAATATCCCAGAAAGCAAATTCACCAAGATAAATTTCATGCAGACTGAAAACAAAAGTAGGGTTTATTCTTATCGAGGTTTGCAAAACAATTTAAGACAAATATAAATAAAATCCATGAGTGGTACAAAGAAACCCAAAGGACTTGAGAGATAAGAGGTGCATCAATGAGAATGATCAGGCAATATTCATCCTCGGAGAGAAGAAACCAACTGTAGAATCCTTAGAAAAAGGATTCTTGAATGAGCATCAGAAAAACCATGACATTCAAGTCAATGGATCACATACTCAAAAGTGGGAAGTGTTGATAGACCGTAGTTTAGGCTGAGTAGCCTCGATTGTCCAAAGGCCTTATTATTTAGTGGGTGAATCGATGATTATGTGCCTTATGACACGAGGTAACACTCCACCCACCCCTCCGCCCTGCTAACTTAAACGAGCAAGACAGATACGATTTAATCCATGCGGTAATAAGAAAATTTGAGATGCAAAGAACTATCCCAAAATTCACTATTTAAAGTAAATATTAGCATCTTTGTTTAAAGTCTATCAGGGAATATTAACTAACAACTGATTACAACTCATTTATCTAACCCGATCGATTACCTTCCCCTCTACAATACTGGATGATAAAACACCTGATTAAGGTTTGCTGAAAAATTCAAATTTCAAAAAACAGCCACTGTTGAATCTTCTCTTGGCATCTTCCTCTGTAGGTTTGCTCTCCGGATCGGTGTCGATCTTCTTTTACTGTGCAACCTCCTTCTCCAGACAGGTAACTCTCAGAGAGTTCTGATGAGCAGCCTACATTTATTAGTATTTTGGCAATTCTCTCTCAACTGATCAAGTTTTTTTTCTCCTGGTTATATACCCCAAAGCATTGGATCGCTTCATGGATTTGATATTGTCAAAATACCAAATTCAAATTTGATTAGAATGTGGTGTCTTGGGGCACAATGTAAACTGACTGTTTGAATTTGCATTTGCTTTTGTCTCACAGCAGCTCAGCCAGTGCTACCTGTTCTGACCAAGCGTTACATTGTAATCTTATTCTGGGCTCTGTGCCTCTCTATTTTTTGCTAGCTTTCAACTATCTTAAAGTTACAGCACCCCTTACGTCATTAATGATTGCAAAAGAATAAAAATCGTTACAAGTCAATTATTTTTTCAGAAATGTGGAAGACCACAATATTACTTGCTGGAATCACAGAAACCCAAGCTCACACGGAAGTTATG
>NW_025166459.1:0-1669 GCF_004010195.1 Chiloscyllium plagiosum
ACCATAGCGCTTGAGGACCCCAAACAGGTATAGCCATTCTATCTGGTTAAATGCCTTTTCTGCATCTAGGGAGGCCACTGAACCCAGGATCAACCTTTGCTGGCATACCTGCACCATGTTCAGTACCCTCCTGATATTGTTGGATGAGCTACGGCCCTTAACAAAACCCATCTGATCTTCTTTCACAATACAGAACAACACCTTTTCCAACCTCAGGGCCAGAGTCTTGGGTAGAATTTTAAAATCTACATTCAACAGTGAAACGGGTCTGTATGAAGCACATTCTTCGGGCTCTTTCTCCTTCTTTAAAATGAGGGAGATATTAGCCTCCCTAAGAGAGGGTGGAAGATAATCCTGTGCATATGAATAGCTATACATCCCCAGAGGTGGTTCCACCAACACATTTATGAATTCCTTGTAGAATTCACTTGGGAATCCATCTGACCGCAGTGCTTTGCCACCTTGGAGATGCTTTATTGCTTCCTGCACCTCCTGTATTTTCATAGGCGTATTCAACAGGAAACCTGTTCCGCGTTTATACTAGGAGGTGCAGAATCTCAAAAAAGGCCTGCATTCTCGCTGCACTGTGTTCATCTCCCTCTGACTGATATACCTCTGCAAAGTATTCCCTAAATCTAACATTAATCTTCGTTAACTCACGGGTAACTATGCCAACCTTCCTCGAACAGACATAATAGATTGGGAAGCATTTTTCTTTCTCGCCAGATATCGATGTGGCTTATCTCCAAATTCAAACAATCTTTGTTGAGCAAAGCAGACATTTTTTTTCCCCAGTGTGTGCAATGAGTTGGGAGCAGCCCGGAGAGCTGCAGCTTTACCAGTGAAGGCCTATTGTAATATACTTCCTCAGCTATCTGCAGACGGGTCTCCAACATCTGTTGTTGCTCCTTCCTCTGCGTCCTTCTAGTCGTTGAATAAAAAATAATCAGGCCTCATAAATATGCCTTAGTGGCCTCCTACAGTATTTCTGGATTACTGGCCGTACCCGAGTTGATATCCCAGAACGCTCTGAACTCTTGTGATGTACTCAACAAATTTGCTATCCCTTAACAATGGGTCCATGCACCAGTGCTGTGCATCCATTCCACCACTCTTGGTTTTACAATCTAAATACACTGGCACATGGTCCGAGACGGCTATATTGCCAATTTCACAAGCCAATGTTCTGTCCAAGCAATCCAATGGCATTAAAAAGTGTCAGTTCCCATGTGGTACTTGTTTGGGTTGGGAGAGAAAGTAAAGTCTCTTCCATTAGGGTGGAGATGCCTCCACACATCCACTAATCCCAACTCCTCGGACATGCCTACCAACTGCTTACATTGCGCAGGTATATCTCCCTGGCCCCTTGGCATCCTGTCTACCTCGGGATCTATTAGGCGATTAAAATCCTCTCCAATGACCATGTGGCGTACCCCAAGACTCATTAATTTAGCAACTGCATCAATTAGAAATTGAAGAGGGTGCACTGGGGGACAATACACATTCAGGACGCCATACTCTTCTCCATGTATTAGAGCTTTAAGAATGACGGACAGTCCAGGTTTGTCCTTAATTTGCTCTATTACCTGCCAACGGAGGTTCCTTCTTACCAGTATAGCCACTCCTCTACACTTGTAGCTAAAGGAGGAGAAGAGTACCCTATCATAAC
>NW_025166460.1:0-1669 GCF_004010195.1 Chiloscyllium plagiosum
AGTCAGTCAGTGTCACAGTGAAGCAGACTGGGATGGACATCCTGCAAACAGTCTGTCTCACAGTTAATCAGAATGGAAAGTGTGTCCCACAGTCAGTCAGTGTCACAGTGAGTCAGACTGGGAAGAGTGTACCACAGTCAGTCAGTGTCACAGAGATTCAGACTGGGAAGGGTCTCCCACAGTCAGTCAGTGTCACAGTGAATCTGTCGGGGAAGAGTCTCCCACAATCACTTGGTGTCACAGTGAATCAGACTGGGAAGAGTGTCCCACAGTTAGTCACTGTCACAGTGAATCAAACTGGGAAGAGTGTCCCACAGCCCAGTAGACAATAGACAATAGACAACAGGTGCAGGAGTAGGCCATTCCGCCCTTCGAGCCTGCACCGCCATTCAATATAATCATGGCTGATCAGACATGATTATATTGGTCCTTGATAAGAAAGTCGCCGGCCATTTCTGCCAGGCCCATGCACTGTATCTTGCTGACACCCAGAACCATGCCCAGTATGCTCTGTGGAGAGGGTGTGACTGACGGATTTTCAGTGTCCAAATCCCAATAGCAGAGAAAAAGTCATTGTCACAGTGAATCAGACTGGGAAGGGTGTCGCACAGCCAGTCAGTGTCTCAGTGAATCAGACTGGGAAGGGTATCCCACAGCCAGTCAGTGTCACAGTGAATCAGAGTGGGAAGAGTGTACCACAGCCAGTCAGTGTCTCAGTGAATCAGACTGGGAAGGGTATCCCACAGCCAGTCAGTGTCACAGTGAATCAGACTGGGGAGAGTGCCCCACAGCCAGTCAGTGTCACAGTGAATCAGACTGGGAAGAGTGTCCCACAGTCAGTCAGTGTCACAGTGAATCAGACTGGGAAGAGAACCCACAGTCACTCAGAGTCGCAGTGAATCAGACCGGGAAGAGTGTCCCAGACTGGGAAGAGTGTCCCACAGCCAGTCAGTGTCACTGTGAATCAGACTGGGAAGAGTGTCCCACACTCAGTCAGAGACACAGTGAATCAGACTGTGAATACTTTCCAGCACTCAATCAGTGTCACAGTGAATCAGACTGGTAAGCGTGTCCCACAGTCCGTCAGTATCAAACTGAATAAAACTGGGAAGAGTGTCCCAAAGTCATTGTCACGGTGAATCAGACTGGGAACAGTGTCCCGCAGTCAGTCAGTGTCACCGTGAATCAGACTGAGAAGATGGTCCCACAGTCAGTCACTGACACAGTGAATCAGACTGGGGAGAGTGTACCACAGCCAGTCAGTGTCACAGTGAATCAGACTGGGAAGGGTGTCCCACAGTCAGTCAGTGACACAGTGAATCAGAGTGGGAAGCGTGTCCCACAGTCAGTCAGGGACACAGTGAATCAGACTGGGAAGGGTGTCCCATAGTGCGTGTGAATTTGTCGGAGAAGAGTGTACCACAGCCAGTCAGTGTCACAGTGCATCAGACTGGGTAGGGTGTCCCACAGTGCGTCAGTGTCACAGTGAATCAGACCGGGAAGAGTGTCCCACAGTCAGTCAGTGTCACAGTGAATCAGACCGGGAAGAGTGTCGCACAGTCAGTCAGTGTCACAGTGAATCAGACTGGGGGGACTGTCCCACAGTCAGTCAGTGTCACAGTGAATCAGACTGGGAAGAGTGTACCACTGTCAGTCAGTGTCACAGTGA
>NW_025166461.1:0-1669 GCF_004010195.1 Chiloscyllium plagiosum
GGAATAGTGTAAACAGCGAGCTCTGGAGCAGTGCGAACAGTGGGCCCTGGAACAGTGTGAGCAGTGAGTCCTGGAACAGTGTGAGCAGTGAACACTGGAACATTGTGAGCAGTGAGCCCTGGATCAGTGTGAGCAGTGAGTCCTGGAACAGTGTGAGCAGTGAAACCTGGAACAGTGTGAGCAGGGAGCCCTGCAACAGTGTGAGCAGTGAGTCCTGGAACAGTGTGAGCAGTGAACACTGGAACAGTGTGAGCAGTGAACACTGGAACAGTGTGGGCAGTGAGTCCTGGAACAGTGTGAGCAGTGAACACTGGAACAGCGTGAGCAGCGAATTCTGGAACAGTGTGAGCGAAGTGTCCTGGAACAGTGTGAGCAGTGAACACTGGAACAGTGTGAGCAGTGAGTCCTGGAACAGTGTGAACAGCGAGCCCTGGAACAGCATGAGCAGCGAACACTGTAACACTGCAAACTGCAAGCCCTGGAACAGTCTGAGCAGCAATCCCTGGAACAGTGTGAGCAGCGAGTCCTGGAACAGTGTGAACAGCGAGTCAGGGAACATTGTGAGCAGTGAACACTGGAACAGTGTGAGCAGCGAGCCTTGGAACAGTGTGAGCAGCGAGTCCTGGAACAGTATGAGCAGTGAACACTGGAACAGTATGAGCAGCAAGTCCTGGAACAGTGTGAACAGCGAGCCCTGGAACATTGTGAGCAGTGACCCCTGGAATAGCGTGAGCACGAGCCCTGGAACAGCGTGAACAGCGAGCCCTGGAACAGTGTGAGCAGTGAGTCCCGGAACAGTGTGAGCAGTAAACACTGGAACAGTGTGAGCAATGAGCCCTGAAACAGTGTGAACATCGGATCCTGGAAAAATGTGAGCAGCGAACACTGGAACAGTGTGAGCAGCGAGTCCTGGAACAGTGTGAGCAGTGAATACTGGAACAGTGTGAGCAACGAGTTCTGGAACAGAGTGAGGAGTGAGCGCTGGAACAGCAAGAGCAGTGAACCCTGGAACAGTGTTAGCAACGAGTACTGGAACAGTGTGAGCAGTGAGCCCTGGAACAGTAAGAGCAGTGAGGTCGGAACAGCATGAACAGCAAGCCCTGGCACAGTTTAAAAAGCGAGAACTGGAACAATGTGAGCAGTGAGTCCTGGAATAATGTGAGCAGCGAGTCCTGGAACAGTGTGCGCAGCGGGCCCTGGAACAGTGTGAGCAGTGAGTCCTGGAATAGTGTGAGCAGTCAGTCCTGGAACATTGAGAGCAGTAAGCCCGGAACAGCATGAACACCAAGCCCTGGAACAGTGTGAAAAGCGAGAACTGGAACAGTGTGAACAGCGAGTCCTGGAATAGTGTAAACAGCGAGCCCTGGAGCAGTGTGAACAGTGGGCCCTGGAACAGTGTGAGCAGTGTACCCTGGAATAGTGTGAGCAGTGAGTCCTGGAACAGTGTGAGCAGTGAACACTGGAACATTGTGAGCAGTGAGGCCTGGATCAGTGTGAGCAGTGAGTCCTGGAACAGTGTGAGCAGTGACACCTGGAACAGTGTGAGCAGGGAGCCCTGCAACAGTGTGAGCAGTGAGTCCTGGAACAGTGTGAACAGCGAGCCCTGGAACAGCGTGAGCAGCGAACACTGGAACAGTGCAAACTGCAAGCCCTGGAACAGTCTGAGCAG
>NW_025166462.1:0-1669 GCF_004010195.1 Chiloscyllium plagiosum
ACAAAGGGAGTAATTGGAATAAGAACTCAGGTTACTTCGGACAGTACACGAACAAAAACAGTATGAGGAGTTTCTCAACAATAAACAGATTGTTGAATGGTGTCAGAGGAAAAGTGACCCATGGAAGTGGCAAAATGAAGTATAACAGCGTGTTCAGAGGAGGACCATAAGGCGATCAGCAGGAGACTGGTCGGATGAAATGGAGATGGAATCAGGATCAGGATCCGAAGGGAACTCCCTGGATGAGGATGATAGTAGGGACAA
Source organism: Chiloscyllium plagiosum (assembly GCF_004010195.1). NCBI lineage: Eukaryota > Metazoa > Chordata > Chondrichthyes > Orectolobiformes > Hemiscylliidae > Chiloscyllium > Chiloscyllium plagiosum. The sequence continues at coordinate 265 of NW_025166462.1, forward strand.
AGAGATCCCACATGTAAAAAGAATGATGCTTTCGTTCATAAGATAGTTGGGAGTGTGTCAGACAATCGCAATATATTTGCTGGGGTCCCAGGATCTGGACTGGCTGAGCAATGCATTGCCCAGGATACATGAGGGTGGGGGGAACTGTATTAAAATTGTATTAAGGCGGTATCTTTTTAACGTTTTTTCACTAACCATGGGTGATTATGAAATACAAAAATGGAAGATAAAGTAATACAAATGAAATAATAACCCACCATTTCTTCTTACAGACGGTGACCGCTGTACTGTCAATTTCTAACTGGTCACAGTTTATGTTTACATGAAAGCCAACCTTATTTAAATTTGAATCAGTTCAATATAGAGGGCGACGACTTTCCGATTAGACACTGGTATGTACCTGCTCTAAAAACCCAATTTGTGTCAAGCGACTGCCAAATTTGAAGTTCTCCCAATTTTGATCTCATTGGATTAATCAAAGGTTTGACTAAATGCAGTAAACGCAGTAGCATTGCAAACCCTGGCGTCAGCAGGTACCTGCTCTTTTTTCATCGATAATAATCCAGAAGTAACATTGAGAAAAATCACCTTAGACTTTAAGATTTGTTCATTGAGTGGAGGAATTACATGAGCGTTATAGAATTTAGTTTACTTAAAAAATATGGAGCTGAAAGTATAATGATAGATCTAAAATATCCCAATCGACCAAAATTGTTTTCAGAAAATGATACTGGCAGAATTTTTTGTTTGTTTGTTTCGGACTCGTATGTCTCCACTCAATCTTAAGACTGTTGCATCTCATTCGTGATTATGGAGTGCCATTTGTAGCCTTGTTCTATATCAATTCCTCTCCGTCACTGAGAATTGACGTTGTGTTTGAACATTGTGTTATGAAAATCACTAACAAAACTTAATACCATATTTTCAATATCTCTGTCTTTGGATTCGACCATTATTTGTGCAAGAGAGGTATTTTGTTGCCACGTGAGTGGACAAGACGTCTTTATGCAGCTGCAGTCATTTCACAGCTTTTTAACATTGTAAATGTGCAATGACTGGTCAAAACCGCTTAAGGTGCCTTATCTGGGTTTGAAATTATGGGAACAGAACCAAGAAATTGTAATAATTTTTATAAATGATTTTCCACTTTTCATTGATCACTTCAGAAATGTATTATTCACTGGCTCAGTTTCCACCTCTGAGTTACACCTAATTATTATTTTTAAATACCCAATTGTATTAGCCCTGAATCACAAAACCAGAAATGATTGGCAGGTTGATTGGTTTTATACCTTTTCACATTGGTTTTGACCTGTGTCATTGCCTCGGGGTTACCATGAAGCATGGCTGCATTGATTAATTATTAATTTTAAAAAAAGTGAAAGATGAAGCTGATAGTAAATGA
>NW_025166463.1:0-1669 GCF_004010195.1 Chiloscyllium plagiosum
AATGTTCTCACTTTTATCAGTTACTCTGTCCCGTAAATTCTTCTGCAAAGATTCCCTTCAGCGGGGACAGAGACATCCTCCGTTACCGTGCGAATACATCGGAGCACTTGGGAGATGATGGACACGTCACCACTCTAAGAATCAAACGTTCGAGCATAAAAAAGTTCCATGGAACCCCTATTTCATGGGCACCGACAGCACAGTCCTGTACACAAGTGTAATTTTACAGGTTATACTGAAAGAGGTGACAGAAATCTGTAACATCTAATTTTAGAGTCAAGATGGCTTCACATTTTGCACCAGCACAAGCCCAGGTAAAGAGAAGTATACGTTTATTATCAAATTATTTGTAACTGCAGGAGTGATTGGAAGAGAACTGCAACCATAAAGGTCAAGACGATGGCTTATTCAGAAAAAAAAACACTGAAACAGAAGTGAAGACTGAGAGTATTATGGAGGTGGTAGTGGACAGGTTTAGTAAGAGAAGGAATATTGAAATATAAATCAACGTAGGATAATGTGGGGCGACCGTTGTTATAAAATGTTTTGTTCCTCCTTATACATTTGCTAGTGGAAGGTAGGAAATCAAAGGAATAAAAATGATGTTTGTGAATGCAAGTGAATACAATGGTTTACGTCTTTCCCAATTATAGATAATAGGAAATGCGGTTGTGTTCACAATGGTTTAGAGAATTAATAAATGGACAGAGACAAACTTACCAGGAACGCCAATAATAGCGAGGATGGGATAATAACCTGCCTGAATAATCATGAGTACACCTTCTATCCGCAATGCTATCCGTTTCCAAAAATGAGAAACTAACAAAAAACCATAGGATAAACTTCTGTCGATTGTTTGAACATTGAGATCCTGATCCATATTTGGAATATTCCAGTCTATGGTTCTCAGATTCTGATCCGTTGTTGTAATATTCCAATTTGTCGTTCTTACATTCTGATCCATCGTTGTAATGTTCTATTCTATTATTGTCAGATTCTGATAGATAGTTAGAACATCCCGATTGTCATTCTCAGATTCTGATCATTCCCTCTCTGCTAATCCTAATCATGTTGATGATGACACTACCGCTGAATGATGACACAACACATTGAAAGAAGTTACTTATCCACACAACAAAAGAAATCCTCTGTTGACACAGTTCAGATCCATGGAGACTGACATCATTCAGTCTCTGAACAACCATGTCCTGTTAACTCCTTTCACGACAGCCTTTATATGTTACAATAGCACTTCTGGCTGGAATGTTGACATCGCCTGCTATTGGCCTTATCGCCCATCGCCAATCAATCTATCAATGCTAGCAGTGAAGGAGAAAGTTAATGCTCCAATTCACAGGCTTGATGATTGTGCTGTGTTATCCACATACAATGCTCTCTGTCACCACGTTCCATTGAGATAACAGAGAGGTTCTTACGCCACTGAATTCTCCGGAACCAACTGCCAAACTAAAAATTTTAAATCTGACAGCATGTAAGAAGTGTGGATTTCTTCAGAATTTCCTTTCCATGCTCTAATAAGACAATATTTATCAGCAACACAAAGCATTTCAATTTTTATAAACCAAGGCTGAAAACAAGTTTTTGCACAGTTTTCGTGACTTGAATTTATAATTTATCTTCCTTTTTCTTTGGCCTTAGTCCATTCCTA
>NW_025166464.1:0-1669 GCF_004010195.1 Chiloscyllium plagiosum
ACAATCCAAAAACGTGCAGGTTAGGTGAATTGGGCATGCTAAATTACCCGTAGTGTTAGGTGAAGGGGTAAATGTAGGGGAATGGGTCTGGGTGGGTTGCTCTTCGGAGGGTCGCTCTTCGGAGGGCCGGTGTGGACTTGTTGGGCCGAAGGGCCTGTTTCCACACTAAGTAATCTAATCTAATGGACTTAGAAGAACTAGAAGGAAGCATGAAAAAGCCTTGGTAGGTAAGGTTAAGGAAAACCCTAAGGCGTTCTACACTTATGTGAGGAACAAGAGGACGGCCAGAGTGAGGGGTAGGTCCGATCAGGGATAGTGGAGGGCACTTGTGTCTGGAGTTGGAGGAGGTAAGGGAGGTCTTCAATGAATATTTTACTTCAGTATTCACTAGTGAGAGGGACCTTGTCATTTGTGAGGACAGCTTGAAGCAGGCTGATAGACTCGAACAGGTTGATGTTAAGAAGGAGGATGTGCTGGAAATTTTGAAAAAATATGAGCGTAGATAAGTCCCCTAGGCCAGATGGGATATACCCAAGGTTACTACAGGAAGTGAGGGAAGAGATTGCTGAGCCTTTGGCTATGATCTTTGCATCCTCACTGTCCACTGGAGTAGTACCAGATGATTGGACAGTGACACATGTAATTCCCTTGTTTAAGAATAGGGATAATCTTGGGAATTACAGACTCGTCAGTCTTAGGTCACTGGTGAGCAAATTATTGAAGGGGATTCTGAGAGGCAGGTTTTATTATTAGTTGGAAAATCAAAGCTTGATTAGAGATAGTCAGCATGGCTTTGTGAGGGCCAGGTTATGCCACACAAGCCTTATTGAATTCCTTGAGGATGTGACAAAGTACACGAATGAAGGTAGAGTAGGATATGTGGTGTACATGGATTTTAGTAAGACATTTGATGAGGTTCCCCATAGTAGACTCATTCAGAAAGTAAAGAGACAAGGAAATTTGGCTGTCTGGGTTCAGAATTGGCTGACCTGTTAGAGACGGAGGGTGGTAGTTGATAGAAAGTATTCAGCCTGGAGCTCGGTGACCAGTGTTGTTCCGTCTGCTCTTTGTGATTTTTATAAATGAATTGGACGAGGAAATGGAAGGGTAGGTTGTAAGTTTGCCAGTAACATGAAGTTTGGTGGAGTTGAGGATAGCGTGGAGGGCTGTTGTAAGTTGCAATGGAACATTGACAGGATGCAGAGCTGGGCTGAGAAGTGGCAGATTGAGTTCAACCTGGAAAAATGTGAAATGAATCATTTTGGAAGGTCAAATTTGAATGCAGAGTACAGGGTTAAAGGCAGTGTGGAGGAACAGAGGGATCTTGGGGTCCATGCCTTTAGATCCCTCAAAGTTGCCACCCAAGTTGATAGGGTTGTTAAGAAGACATATGGACTGTTGGCTTTCATTAGTGGGTCCTGAGTTACGAGCTGCGAGGTTATGCTGCAGCTCTATAAAGCCCTGGGAAGACCACACTTGGAATATTGTGTTCAAAGTTTGTGAGAAGATTTGTAGCTCGGGTGCTCGTTGCTGTGGTTCTGTTCGCCAAGCTGGAAGTTTTTGTTGCAAACGTTTCGTCCCCTGTCTAGGTGACATCCTCAGTGCTTGGGAGCCTCCTGAGAAGCGCTTCTGTGGAGTTTCCTCCGGCATTTATAGTGGCCTGTCCCGG
>NW_025166465.1:0-1669 GCF_004010195.1 Chiloscyllium plagiosum
TCCCAGCCAATCCACATCAACCTATCGCCCAAAAGGAAAAATACACTGAATAAACCGAAAAACTGCAACTGTGGGAGCAAAATGTGTTTAGAGACATTGAGCTTATGCAATGGGATTCTTGGCTGATCATGTTATAAATGATACGATTCCCTCAAAACTCACCACCAAGAAGGTGAGGAGTCCTCTCTGGTCAGTAGCAGGGGCGAGAACTCCAGACGATGGGAAATGATGATGAGTCAGCAGAACAATCATTGATTCAGCTGAAATCTGAACTACACTCCGATTCTGGTGGGATTCAATCGCAATCTTAACAATGCAGTAGAGGTCCAACACGTTTTTCATTGGGCTGCAGAGCTGCGCTAACCTCCATTTTACTGCACCCAAAGTTACGGTGTTCAAGTCCTTCATCTAACTTCGGTTTATCCTCGCCCTACTTCCCAGTACCCGGGCCTTGTCCGTGCATGCTCTAGCTCCTCAAGGGTTCGGCTAAATACTCCTGAAGTGTTTTGATGACTCTAAGCTTTACCACACGTTCAAGTAGTGAGTTCCAGAAAAACAACACTCTCAGGATGTAAACATTCTTCCTAAATCTTCTCTGAACATTCTCTCTCTAGCTTTTTATCGATATCCCTGGTTATTAACCCTTTCCGTAAGAAGTTTATTACTGTCACACATACCTAATCCCTTTCTGTGCACATTAATCAATTTCTCTCTCAGCTTTCTCCGCTCTCAGAGCCCCAGGCGAGCTCATCCATCTTTGCAGTGGCGTGAGTGTAGTGTTTTAAAAGCACAGCCGGTCAGGCAGCATCCGAGGAGCAGGAGAATCGATGCTTCGGTCATAAGCCCTTCATCAGGAATGAGGATTTTGAGTCGGGGTTGAGGGAGAGGAATGGGGTTGGTGGTCAGGTGATGGGAAAGTGGATGAAGGTGAGAGAGAATGTGATAGTTCAGAAGGAGGATTGACGGACGAGTCCTGAGAGCAGAGCCGATTTGGGCCTGGGATAATGTGGGGGGAGGCGAAATGATGAAGCTGGTGAAATACACATTTATTCCGAGTGTCTTCAGGGTCCTAAGTTGGAATATGAGACATTCTTCCTCCAGGCATCGGCTGGTAATGGAATGGCGGTGGCTTGTGCCCGAAACATCGATTCTCTTCTCCTCAGATGCTGTCTGACGTGCTGTGCGTTTGCAGCACTACACTCTCGCCTCTGAGCTCCAGCACCTGCAGCCCTCACTTTCGCTTATCTTCGCAGAGGGAATGGTCTAGCTCAGGCACCACCTTGTTAAATCTACTCTGACCACGCTCCCATGTAAACACACGTTTCCTTCAGGCTGGCAATCAGAACAGAACAAAATTAACCGAAGAAAAGCAGAAATATCTGAACAAAATCAGCAGGTTTAGTGCATCTAGGAGGAATTTTCGAGCCACACGATCCGCCTTTGGAACGAATGATATGTGTAGGTGGGTAGGAAAATGAAAGAAGGTGGATAGGGTCTAAAATGATTGAAATCGATGTTGGATATTGAAGATTGTACGATCTGTCAGCAGGAAATGACGTGCCGCTCTTCCAACTCACGCTGTGCTATGCGGGAGCTCTGCAACAGACCAAACTGAACTGGAGGCATGGGAACACAATGGGCTGTTGCAGTGACAGGAAACTGGAAGCTC
>NW_025166466.1:0-1669 GCF_004010195.1 Chiloscyllium plagiosum
TCGCGACCTACCAAATGCACAACTGTCAAATTGTCTGGCTGTAACAACAAGCTCCATCGAAACAGCCTGTCCTTGGCAGAGTGGTACCGGGAGAATAATATTGATTCACAGATAAGTTTTCAACTACAAATTCACTCTGTCATCACGACCACGTTATTACATCTCAGGAACAGTACCTGACTGTACCGCACCTCAGCAGAAAGTGATAACTTTGGATGCTGGAGATCAAAGTCAATAAGTGTATCACTTGGGAAAGCACAGTCTGTCAGGCAACATCTAAGGAGCAGGGGAATCGACGATTCGAGCATTCCTAATGAACATCTTATATGCGAAACATCGAATTTCCTGCTCCCTGGATGCTTCTTAACCAGCACTACACTTTCTGACTCTATTCCCAACTCAGCTCATCTGCTTCGGAAAATTAATGATGAACTTGCCAGAATTCAGTTTGAATCTTCTGTCACATGTTTGACAGCTGGCAAAATTCCATTCCTCATAAAACTCAGAATATTCAAATTACTAAATGAAACTAAACTGTGGATGCAGGAAATCTGAAACACAAGCCTAATTGCTGGAGAAACTCTGCATTCTCTGATATCAACTGAATATTTGAGCATTAAATTGTGAACAGGAAAAGAGAAAGCGGCAATTTGATAACTGCAGCGCTTCGTTTCTCCAAAAAAAAGACATCACATGAAATGTAGTGTTTCGATCAGGCTCTCACTGTCTCAAGTGCTGATAGGAGTGGGTAAATAAATGTTGGCCTAGTCATTGCTGAACAAATGAATAAAAAACTTATTGCATTCCTAATCAGTTGCTGCGCCAGCAGACCATGTTAATGTGATTCACAAAGCAGGACAGCCAGGTCCCTCTGTATTTCAGAGTCCTGCAATATGTCATTTCAATTAAAGGGTCGTTATTGAATGTTCCTGCGAGCATCTCATCCTCCACTTCATACTGCATTGGTCAATATTTTACTCACGAACTTCCTCATCTCGACATCACTCAATTTTTTATATCCTTAACGTTCTCTTCTCGGTTTACCTTTCAAACTATTTTACCAAGTACATGCCCATTTTTAAAAAATCGAAGACTAAACTGAGATGATGTCTGTTGGAAATCCAAATATCGCTCTATCTAACTTTGTCCCTTGTTTAGTGTGTCCGTGTGAAACACGTTAAACTTGTGCCCTCTCGTTTTGAATTCCACCATGCTGGGTAAAAACAAGGCCTAGTCCAGTCACCGATCCAACCCCAATCATGATTTTATAAACGTCTAGAAGTTTACACACCAGCCTGGAACACTGCTTGGAAAAGCCCCTGATCAAACACTCTCTCCATACAACTCAAGCCTCCTCGACACTGTAACATCCTTGTAAATCATTTCTGCACTTTTTCAAGTTTTACAATATCTTTCCTGTTGAAGGTGATCGGAATTGTCAGCAGTATTCTAAATGTGGCTCCACAAATGTTCTGTACAGCCAGAACATGACATATGAACTTCAATTATCAATGTTCTGACTAATGAAGGCAAGCGTGCCAAATGCTTTCTTCACGAACCTTTCTACGTGACAAGTATTTTCCTGCTCTCATAATCTTTGCCTTGACTTATAAAGTCTTGCTTGTCTTCTTACTACTATAGCTGAAAATGTGTTGCTGGAACAGCGCAG
>NW_025166467.1:0-1669 GCF_004010195.1 Chiloscyllium plagiosum
GACTCTGCGCCATCAAAAAAACAGCACGGTCTACATTAGCCCCACGAGCGCCATAGCTGGGAAAGTGATGACAAGTTAAGAGGTTGTCCAAGTACTTTGTAACAGCTGTGAGGTTACCCGTGACAACACCCTCTCCGGTCGTACATTCCAGACCCCAAAACCCTCTCGGTAAAAAACGATCCTCAAGTCCTCTCGAAATCTCAAACACTTCACTTTAAGAATGTGCTCCCATTTGTTCTCTCTCTGACTAAAATGAACAACTGCTGTCTATCCATCCTGTCCATGTACCTCATAATCGTTTCCTTCTGAGTCACATCCTCCTCAGCCTTCTCTGCTCCAAACTAAACAACCCAAGCTTATCCAGCCTCCCTCCATAGCTGATATGCTCCATCCCAGGGAACATCTTGGTGAATCCCATCTGAACCCCCTCCATTGCAATCACATCCGTCCTGTAATGTGCCTCCCAGAACTACCCACAATATTCCATCTTGGCCTAAACAAAGTTCCGTATAGTACTTGTAATCTGTGCATCAATGAATAAAGGTTATGCTTACGCTACCCTTTGCTTTCTCAACTTGTGTATTAACCTGTCCAGTCACATTCAGGGATGTGTGGAGAAGCTCCCTCTGAGCTCCCTAGTGTGCTGGCATTCACTGAGCACTCCGCTGTCTGCTTCCTTCTTCAAAAGTGCATCACCTATTATTTATCAGGGTTGCGTTCCATCTGCTATTGATCTGTCCATCTGTATCTCCCTGTAACATAAGACCTGCCTCATCACTGTCAACCACCCGGTCAATCGTTGTATCAAACACAAACTTAGTTATTACACTCTCCCAACCTCTCGTCCATATTCACAGATACACCATTTATTAATGCCACAAATACTAAGATTAAAGATCACACAACACCAGGTTATGGTCCAACAGATTTATTCGGAGGCAATAGCTTTCAAAGCGCTGCTTCTTCATCAGGTAGTTGTGAGGTTTGAAAGCTCGTGCCTCGGAATAAACCTGGTGTTATGTGATTTTTACCTTTGTCCAACCCAGTCCAATACTGGCATCTGGGAATCACAAATAATCAGGGACACAACATTGATCCCTATGGTGCACCATTAGACACCGGCCTCCAGTCACACCAACAGGCTTCTACCACTACCCTCTGACTCCTATCACTAATGTTGATTTAGATGCAACTTGGCAAGTCACTAATGACTCTTATCTATTCCCTGGTTATTCTGTTACACTTGACGCACTTGTTGAATACCTGGGGATTCTCCCTAAACTTGCCTGCCAGCAGATTTCCATGCCACTGTGTTCGTCAGTCCTCTCCGAGTGAAGAATTTACACCTTATTTCAGTCTTAAATGACGTGTCCCTTATCCTGCCATTTTTTGCCTTAAATGTAGAGTAGACAGCCAGAGAAACATCCTGTTTATTTCCACCTTGTCATATGTTTTGTGAATGTTCAGGATTTCACTGCGATCACCTCTCACTCTTTGAAACCTTAGAGCAGCCGAGTTGCTGCATCAGATTATCTCGCCATCTGTGGGTCGAATCTGGAGAACGACAATTACACAGTCCAGGTACAGTCTCACCAATACACTATGAAACTACTTCAACATTTTGTTGCATCAAAAATCTGACTCCTTTAATTGAAGGTGAAAACAACTT
>NW_025166468.1:0-1669 GCF_004010195.1 Chiloscyllium plagiosum
ATGTCAGACCAATTGGTCTAGCGTTTCCCAGTTGTTGCATCCCTTTGTTTTTCAACAGGCGTGTCACGTTGGCAGTTTTCTAGTATTAAGCGACATGTTGAAAAATTACTACCAGTGCATCCATTATGTGTAACGACTTCTTTCAAGGACATTTGATACAAGCTATCAAGAAGAGGTGACGTATCTGTCTTTTAAACCATTATTTTGGATAATAGTCCTTCCTTAGGAATGGCGATGGTGATTAATTCCTTTCCCATATTATTTCTAAACAATCGAATACCTGAGATTTCTTCCAAAGTAACGAGTCGTGCAATCTACCTGTTTCTTCACCTGTCATTTCCATGCTCCCCCTAACTATTACCCCCGATTCCGTTCCCTCAGTACAATTTTACCTTTTTCTTCTTTTCACATATATTTAAACACATGATTTTATTGTCGGTTTTTACATTCCTCATTAGTTTATTCTTTTTTTTGTTTTTCTTTCTCATTTTCCTAATTCATTCATTTGCTGGCATATGAATTTTACCCAGCCTGTGAGGCTCGTATTTTTTTTTTACATCTTATAGGATTTTTTTAATTTTAGCTTCATATTCGCCTCAACTTCTGTGGTCAAACATAATTGATGTGTTCTCCTACTTAATACTTTCCTCTCTACTGCGATTTTGTTTTGCCATTTTACAGGATAGCTGTTCCTTCAGTCTTTACGTCAGCTCGTACTTATCGGGAATGTCACAATTTCGGATTATAGAGGAGTTGGGGGAAACAGAGATAGGATAGAATGATGTCGGGACTTATTGAAATGTTGACGAAATAATCTGGTGTACATGAATGCTATATTGAAGGATCATCAACTGAGACTACACAGGCAGAATTAATACTAAATAATAAAAAAGAAAAGGAAGTTATTGTTGTGTACCACGTCATCAAAGCAGAGGTAGAAAATTGAATTGGTTATCAAATTTCAGAGTGGTGTATGCATAATAGATCAGGATTGGTGAACGATTTCAACCACTCAAATGTTAAATGGATTTGCTTTGTAGTGCAACGTGGAGGGCGAACAGACCTCTTAAAATGCATTTAACAGACCTTTTCGTACCCTGTATATAGTAAGTCCAACAATGCAGGACTCATTTCTGGACTTAGAATTGGGAAACGAGCTTTAACATGTGAACAGCAAACCAGTAGATGTGCATTTTGAAAATAGGAATCGCAAATCAGTTAGATTTAGGATAGTTAAAGACAAAGGCAAGGAAGGAGTAGAATAAAACGTTCTAACCTAGAGGAAGGTAGATTTTCAAAAAACTAATAAACACTCGGATGCAGTGTCTTTATTTGGGCCAGAATTTATTATACGTCCCTTGTTACATTGTAAAAGCCCATGTTATTCAGGTTACGGTTGCAACTTGAATGCAAAGTTAACTCAGTAACATGAAACAAAGGGCAATGGTCAATTGGTGCCCTCACGAATGAAAATATGGTTAAGTGGCGTTCTGCAGGACTCATTGTTTGACCGTTTGCTGTTTGTTTTAGATTATAATCTTGACAGTGTGGAAACAGGCTCGTCCGCACAACCAGTCCACACCAACCCTCCGAAAAGGAAGCCACCCAGACTCATTTCCGTGTCACTAATGCACCGAACACTATGGGCAATTTAGCATGGCTAATTAAT
>NW_025166469.1:0-1669 GCF_004010195.1 Chiloscyllium plagiosum
CTGTGTCTAATATAGAGAATAGCAGTCCCCGTGAATAATATAGAGAATAGCAGTTTCTGTGTATAATATAGACAACAGTCGTCTCTGTGTATGATATAGAGAATAGCAGTCCCTGTGTATAATATAGAGAATAGCATTCTCTGTGTATAATATAGAGAATAGTGTCTAATATTGAGAATTGCAGTCTCTGTGTATAATATAGAGAATAGCAGTCCCTGTGTCTAATTATAAGAATCGTAGTCTCTGTCTATAATATAGAGAATAGCAGTCTCTGTGTATAATATAGAGAATAGCAGTCCCTGTGTAGAATATAAAGAATAGTAGTCTCTGTGCATAATATAGAGAATAGCATTCCTTTTGTATAACATAGAGAATAGCAGTCTCTGTGTATAATATAGAGAATAGCAGTCTCTGTGTGTAATATAGGGAATAGCAGTCCCTGTGTTTCAGATAGAGAATAGCAGTCTCTGTGTATAATATAGAGAATAGCAGTCCCTGTGTATAATATAGAGAATAGCAGTCTCTGTGTGTAAGATAGAGAATAGCCGTCTCTGTGAATAATATAGAGAATAGCAGTCCCTGTGTATAATATAGAGAATGGCAGTCCCTGTGTCTGATATAGAGAATAGCAGTCTCTGTGTTTAATCGAGAGAATATCAGTCCCGGTGTATGATATACAGAATAGCAGTCTCTGTGTATAATATAGAGAATAGCAGTCCCTGTGTGTAATATAGAGAATAGCAGTTTCTGTGTATAATATAGAGAATAGCAGTCCCTGTGTCTAATATAGAGAATAGTAGTCTCTGTGTATAATATAGAGAATAGCAGTCCCTGTGTATAATATAGAGAATAGCAGTCCCTCTGTATACTATAGAGGATAGTAGTCTCTGTGCATAATATAGAGAATAGTAGTCTCTGTGTATAATATAGACAACAGCAGTCCCTGTGTCTAATATAAGGAATAGTACTCTCTGTGTATAATATAGAGAACAGCAGTCCCTGTGTATAATATAGAGAATAGCAGTCCCTGTGTATAATATAGAGAATAACAGTCCCTCTGTATACTATAGAGAATAGTAGTCTCTGTGTATAATATAGAGAATAGCAGTCTCTATGTATAATATAGAGAATAGCAGTCCCTGTGTCGAATATAGAGAATAGTAGTCTCTGTGTATAATGTAGAGAATTGCAGTCCTTCTGTATAATATAGAGAATAGCAGTCTCTGTGTATAATATGGAGAATAGCAGTCCCTGTGTCTAATATAGAGAATAGCAGTCCCTGTGTATAATATGGAGATAGCAGTCTCTGTGTATAATATAGAGAATAGCAGTCCTTCTGTATAATATAGAGAACAGCAGTCCCTGTGTATAATATAGAGAGTAGCAGTCCCTGTGTATAATATAGAGAATAGCAGTCCCTGTGTATAATAAAGAGAATAGCAGTCTCTGTGTAGAATATAGAGAATAGCAGTCCCTGTGTATAATATAGAGAATAGCAGTCTCTGTGTATATTATAGAGAATAGCAGTCCCTGTGAAAAAATAGAGAATAGCAGTCTCTGTGTATAATATAGAGAATAGCAGTCTCTGTCTATAATATAGAGAATAGGAGTCCCTGTGTCTTATCCAGAGAATAGTAGTCTCTGTGTATAATATAGAGAATAGCAGTCC
>NW_025166470.1:0-1669 GCF_004010195.1 Chiloscyllium plagiosum
AGTTTTAATCTCAAATGAACCAGCGATAGAGACTCAGGTCAGATACCGTCACATTTGTTCCTGACCTGTGGGAGAACTGAACCTCATTTTGACCCATAGAGGGAACTATACAGACACATCTTTTGATAACGACGAAGGACTCAGAGGAGCCCAATTTCCATAAAATGAAGAATTGAACAGTCTGGCCTCTTCATTGTTCACTATTAGCTTTAAAACCCGTTTCTGTTTACATAGGTAAACTGGCAGGAGGCTGTCCTTCTAAGACTGTCCCAATCGTGAATATTTGGAACCTGCTAAACGTTAATTTCTCCACCTCTATGGCAGCCTGGCTAGCTATGCTCTTCCAGCCTCCTATCTGTTTCATTTGGATTCCAGCACATTCCTGTTTCTATATAAGGAACGGAAGCACACAGCCGCATCCTTGTTCGTATTCGTCCTGCACTGTTTCACCATTACTTTACTGCTTCTACTGAGTCACGTTGTTCTTCCTGCCAAACAAAGGCATTCTTCGCATCAGAAGCTTGTAATTCTCATATTCCTCGAAATAAAACACGGATGTGGACTTCCAAACTGAAACAGATGAGGCCTGGTCTGCATAAAAAAAAATGACTTCCAGCTGTTCCTTCAAAAATATTTCCTAACAACATATAGAACGCACCTTCGGATGCTTGCTGCAATAGTTGTAAGAAAATTCAGCAAGACTGCCGTGAGAGTGGAGGCTACAACCCCTGGTTTACAAAACCAGGGCTCGAACCACTGAGTTAAGGAAGCACTAACATCTTGAGACTGACAAAAGATGATGACCTCGAGCAGAACAAATTCTGTCAAATCAGTTTTGTGATACAAGCTTCGTTTTGTGTGACAAAATACGACTTGAAACCCACTTCTTTGATCACTTGTTTGTTTTAACACTTTGTCAGCTTCCCAATATCTCATAATGTGACAGGAATCAACATTTGTTTAAACTCACACAGAGGAAAAGTTTTGAAGTTTCTATTATGAAAAAGGCACGTTGTCGTGTTAATACCAATTAATTGTCATTGATTTCAGCATGTTTTTCTTCATCACTTGGTGAGTAATTCCTTTCCTATAGCCCTGAAGATTTACATAGCGATGGGATTTCATAATTTATGGCTTTGGCAGATGACGGTTAGGCACCAAACGTGAAACAGTTCAAATCGAACATGCTCTGGAGGTTGGAATTCGAGGGAATGCAGATATCTGAGAGAGCACTTTAAAACACAATCTCGGGTGTCGTGTCCGCTGGCTGGGTTGGCATACTATTGAGGAGAAAGTGAGGTCTGCAGATGCTGGAGATCAAAGTTGAAACTTTATTGCTGGAAAAGCACAGCAGGTCAGGCAGCATCCAGGGAACAGGATTGACCAGCTCTGTTTGCTCTTGAGTGGGCTGGACGACATGACAGTGATACATAGAGGGAAGACAGTCAAGAGATTTGTGGAAAATGATGAAACCTTTGAAATTTAGCTGCCCAGTGGTGGCTGAGCAACCCTTGTTGTGAGTGCACCCACATGCAGAGAAGGTATTGGAAGACATCAGGATTACATCATTGGGTGAATAACCTGCAACTCCTTCCCTTCCAGCATGAGGGAGCCCGTGTGGAAAGATAAAGCTGTGAAGGCCGCGTTGCACGTTTGGGAAAATGGGCGT
>NW_025166471.1:0-1669 GCF_004010195.1 Chiloscyllium plagiosum
ACACAGTCAGTCCCCTGAGGCGGGAATTGAACCCCGGTCTCTGGCGCTGTGAGGCAGCAGTACTAACCACTGTGCCATCGTGAAGTGTTTCATTTTATTTCCGATCTCTAGCACCCACCGTTCCTTGGCTTATTTCATCTTTAATGTTGTTGTTTTCCGGAATGCCAGCATCATGGACAAAGACAGCATTTGTTGTCCATCACTAATTGTCCTTGACCAAATGGCCACTTGTCAAGACAAAATGGAGCCAACAATTTTGTTGTGGATCTGAAGTCACACTGAGTTCAGACTGGGCAATAATGTTAAGTTTCTTCACCAAAGACTATCAGTGAAATAATAAAAATAAATCCTGATGGTTTCTGGTTTCCATGAGTGAAATTAGGTTTCATTCCAATTTTTGCCATTCGAATTTAAACTCTGGCATCGTCCGTGGTAGGATTTAAACCCTGCCTTGGAAGCACAGCCCTTTGCTTTGAATTACCCGTCAGTTACATTATCACTCTGATACAGAGTCCTTATTGCCTAGTACGTATTCCCTCGCCCCTGCCAGAGAGAGATGGCGAGGAAATCAGTTTAGCTACCAACAATCAAAAGGATTTTGGAGAAAAAAGAGAAAGGCAGTTTGAGGGACAATTTCATGTAAGGTCATAGAATTCAGAATTTCGACAGCAACATGAGCCAGTATTCCCAGGAATGATAGCTGAAGGGGATATAGGTGTCAGTACAGATGATGGAGAGTTTTGGATGAGCATTTGTTCTGCAACTTTGTAACTGGGTGTGGGGTCAGCAGAGTCTTTGTTTCATTGGGCTGCATCTAACAATAATTTGTTTCAGTGACAATTTTATTAATTGTGACAGTGGGATCGTCTGTACGAGGCTGATCTAGTTTCTTGATGCTATCTTATCCAACTCACCTCAAAAACTACCCACTCAATCTCATAGTATTCCTCTCATTCAATGCCAGCCCGTTTCTTCAACCCATCATGGCTGGAGGGACTCACCATTGCACTGAAGCCCCTGGATATTCCGTGATCACTGGCATTTGTCCCATCTTTCAAAGGTCAATGGGCACACTGTTGAACTTTCTCAGTTTGGAGCGACCCCGCGCATGGCAGATAAGGGAAATTACACGACGATTTTTCATCTCTCTCTCTCTGACTCACTCTACATAGGCACTTATTTTATATCCAATTACAATTATTAATTCTGGTTATTTCACTTTGTCTCACTATATAGTATTCAGCGAAAAACCGCTTCTAAACACTTGTCCCGTTCTGAAATAAAATTTCTAGTATAGAACTTTTTATCCTCAACTGTTATCTTGAACATTATTTGAAATGTATCACTTTCTTTGTTATGAAGTTTCTTTTTCACTTTATCTGTGACTGTTTCTGTCTGTAACAATCACACAGTCTCCCACTTTGTTGGCTGGACGGCTGGTTTGTGATGCAGAGGGAGGTCAGCAGCGCAGGTTCAATTCCCCACATGGATAGCGGTTACCATGACGAGGACGCTTTCTTAACAATGGGCAATATAGCATAGCCAATCCACTCTGAGCTGCAGACCTTTGTACTCTTGGAGGAAACTGGAGCATTGGGAGGGAACCCATACAAATACGTAGAGAATGTTCAGACTCACCTGAGTTTGGAATTGAACCCAGCTCCTTGGT
>NW_025166472.1:0-1669 GCF_004010195.1 Chiloscyllium plagiosum
CTCTCCCCCCATCCCCGTGGATAATCTGTGTCATAGCTTATTTTGCCAGGTCCAATGAGTTTCCTAACTCCTGCTGGTCTCAAAGCCAGAAGACAGGTCCTTTCACCTCGATTGTGTTAAATATTGATTGTGATGAGGATCCAATTGGGACACAGCGGTTGGATTTACTACTGAATATTTCCATGGTTCAGATTGTCAGGATTCTCAGACGGAGACACTCAATGCCTGACCATTGGTTCATCCACATGGTGGAGGGCACAATGTGGAATGATTGAATGCCAATATACTGTAGGTCACGTTGTGTGATGTACACTTCTGGAGGCAATCTCAACTATGGAGGCTTCAAAATTGTATGAATGTATTTTGCAACCAATGTCTGTGTTAGGTGTCTCCAGTACTTTGTTTACTGATTGTTGTTGTCTTGTGTTGATGTTATGGTCTTATGGGAAAAACTATTCCATTAGATTAACCTACAAAGCAGGTGATATCAACCACTGTCGAATCCCAAAAAATACACTGAATATATGACAGTATTTCTGAGAATAATCTGCTGCTCATGCTCTTCTCTATGTAAATTACAAGTGAAAATGATTCATTTATAGATGATTTGTTGCTCTGGTTCTGATTGTTTAAACTTCATATGATATGGAACTACAATTTTCTGAATGTGAAAATCCATTACTCACAGCCTGGGCGCAGTCACTGAGAATGTTTGATCAGTAACTTCACGTCTCTTTTTCTCCCTCTCTCTCTTACAGTGAGTCTAGTGACGATTGTACTTTTGGCTCGGGGTAACTGTGGTCTTTCTAAATGTACCACTCGCTATCTGTTGGCCATGGCAACATCTGATCTACTCTTCATTATATTTTATGTCATACTTGATCAGTTTGCTTACTATTATTATCCACGGTGTTTGCTGGACATCACTCCTGTCTGTAGTGTTATCTATGACCTGAACCACGTGACCATTGATTGTTCTGTCTGGTTCACTGTCACCTTTTCTTTTGATCGATTTATTGCTATTTGTTCTCATCAGATGAAATCTCAGGATTGCACAGAGAAAACTGCAACGAGGGTTCTGGCAACAATCTGTATTTTGTTTTCTGTGAAGAACATTCCTATCTATTTCCGATTTAAACCTGGAAAGATCATCAACAATGTTCCATGGTACTATTATAACAGCTATGGCTATTATAATGATAGTCGCTGGATAAATTTTAAGTATTTTGAAAAATTTTTAATACCATTTCTTCCATTTACTTGTATTTTCTTTCTGAATGTTCTGACTGTCAGAGATATCACTGAGGCCAATCAGATGCGTAAGAGACTGAGGGGTCAGAGAAAAACAGAGAATGACCCGCAGGTAGAGAGCAGGCAGAATTCTGTGACTTTACTCTTTGCTATATCCGCCAGCTTCATCATTCTCTGGTTGGGGTATATTTTATTTTTCTTTCGAGCTGGTTATTCCTTGGATTCCGCTGCTGCTGATCTCTTTAAACAAGTCGGATATATGCTGCGGAATCTAAGCTGCTGCACAAATGCAGTTATTTATGTGGTAGCACAGAAAAAGTTCAGAGACCAGTTAAAGTATGCAGCGAAATATCCCATTATAAAAGTAACTCAATTGATGAATAATTCCAAGAAACTGAGAGGCAACATGAGATGCAGC
>NW_025166473.1:0-1669 GCF_004010195.1 Chiloscyllium plagiosum
TCTGGTTCAGCACTCACCCCTCAGTGGAAATATATTTCCTACTGCCAGAGTGTCCAATCCTTTCATAATCATATACGTCTCAATCAGATCCCCTCTCAGTCTTCGAAATTGAAGGGTATACAAGACCAGTCGCTTCAGTCTTTCAGTGTAAGGTAATCCCGCCATTCCAGGAATTGACCTTGTGAATCTACGCTGCACTCCCTCAAATTTGGAGACCAGAACTGCACACAGTACTCCAGGTGTGGTCTCACCAGGACCCTGTACATCTGCAGAAGCACCTCTTTGCTTCTATACTCAATTCTTCTTGTTAAGAAAGCCAGCATGCTATTAGCCTTCTTCACTACCTGCTGTACCTGCGTGCTTGCCTTCATTGACTGGTGTACAAGAACACCCAGATCTCTCTGTACTGCCCCTTTACCTAAATTGATTCCATTGAGGTAGTAATCTGCCTTCCTGTTCTTGCCACCAAAGTGGATAACCATACATTTATCCACATTAATCTGCATCTGCCATGCATCTGCCCACTCACTTATCTTGTCCAGGTCACCCTGTAATCTCCTAAAATCCTCATCACATTTCACCCTGCCAGCCAACCTTGTATCATCAGCAAATTTGCTAATGTTATTGCTGATACCATCTTCTATATCATTAACATATATTGTAAAAAGCTGCGGTCCCAGCACGGATCCCTGCGGTACCCCACTGGTCACTGCCTGCCATTCCGAAATGGAGCCGTTTATCACTACCCTTTGTTTCCTATTAGCCAACCAATTTTCAATCCAATCTAGTACTTTGCCCCCAATACCATGCACCCTAATTTTACTCACTAACCTCCTGTGTGGGACTTTATCAAAAGCTTTCTGAAAGTCCAGGTACACTACATCTACTGGATCTCCCTCGTCCAACGCACACACACAGAGCAGGTGAACAGCTTCTCCCCAGACTGTCTGGTTTGGATCGTTTCCAGGTGGGAATGGGTAAAGAATTCCCTTCTGGCATTCACCACATTTCCAGAGTCTGTCCCTAGTGTAGCTGCACTTGTGTTTTCATTTCAGAGAAATGCTGGCAGACTGTTATACACACCGTTAGCACCACTCCACCCACCGCTCCCCCTCCCACCTCCCAGAACCCAGTATAAAGCAGTAAACATTATCTCCTGCTGTGGAGGGACAGCCTGTGCTGATTTGAGTAGGAACACTGAGCAGATTTACCTCAATGACAATTTAATCGGTGACCAGATCAAGTTAAGTAGGTCCAAATAAAATGCATTATAGCACAGAAAGAGGCCCATTAAATCCAAGCTGGCTCTCTGTAGCAGAATCCAACATTCTCATTCCCCATCCGTCCCCCAAACTCTGAGAGTTTATTTCCCTCAGACCTGATATAATTGTTTTTATCAATCATTCATCTTCTCTGCTTGCACCACTGTAATAGGCAGCATGTTCTGCATATTTCCAGCCAATACAGCAGAGACACTTACTCATCTCCCACTTTCTCAAAACCTCACATATGGTCTTAATTCTTGTGCCATCACCTATCGAATACAGATATTTTTGTCTGCTATATCTAGGTGTTATAATCTTATACAGCTTTATCAAAAATATATTCAACTTGTTTACTTCAAAGAAAATCGCAGTTTCTTCAAATCAATTCAGTGACTGCATTTTCT